>NC_041380.1:13183887-13184459 GCF_002162155.2 Triticum dicoccoides
CAACCGCTGCCGCCAACCCCCCGCACCCCGCGCACCCTCCCTCGCTCCACCGGCATTACTGTTTGATGATATTTAAAAAAAATTATTACTGTCTTATAAAAAAATATTACTGTTACTATCTTATAAAAAAATATTACTGTTATGATTTAAACAAGTTTAAAAAATTATTACTGTCTTATAAAAAAAATACTAATGGCGCACCACGGTGAGGTGCGCCATTAGTATGGATGTACTTATGGCGCACCGAGGGGTGGTGCGCCATTAGTATTGTGCCATTGCTATAAGAAAAAAAAACTACTAATGGCGCACCACGGTGAGGTGCGCCATTAGTATGGATGTAGTTATGGCGCACCGAGGGGTGGTGCGCCATTAGTATTGTGCCCGATCCCCCCTTCCCTCTCCCCCTTCGCCCGATCCCCCCTTCCCTCTCCCCTTCGCCAGTTCCCTCTCCCTCCCTCCACCGCGCCGCCGCCGCCCCGACCCACTGCGCCGCAGCCGCCCACGCGCCCCCGCCGCCTCCCTCTCCCCTTCCTCCCCCTCGTCGCCGGCGGCCCGGACGCCGCCCCGTCCAC
>NC_041380.1:13184494-13194768 GCF_002162155.2 Triticum dicoccoides
CCTCCCTCCACCGCGCCGCCGCCGCCGCTGCCCCGACCCACTGCGCCGCAGCCGCCCATGCGCCCCCGCCGCCTCCCTCTCCCCTTCCTCCCCCTTGTCACCGGCGGCCCGGACGCCGCCCCGTCCACACCGCCCCGTCCACCTCGTTGGGCTCCTCCTCCCGCTCCGCGTCCTCGGGCTCCTCCCGCTCACGCTCACGCTCCCGCTCCCTCTCGTCGTCCTTCTCATCGCCGCTCCCCTCCCGCCGCCAAGCGCAGGTGAGAAACCGGCATCTCTCATCTGTTCAGGGACTTGTCAGTTTGCGGCTAATCACACCTGCAAACTTCAACAGCAAGAATGGCCTTTATCTGCAAGTATCGTTCAGCATTGCTTACATATGCACATATGAATCCTAACTCTAGAACAACTGTGATCTATTTGTTGTTATTGTTACATCATCACTTATCTTCTGATGATAGCTTGTTTGCGTGTTCGGTGCTTGTCTGTAGTTAGATAGGAGTGGAGGATCACATCCTTGTCTGTTTGTGGGCCTAATCACCTCTAAACTTTTATAACAGAAGCATGAATGGCATTTAGCTGGGAGCATTATTCAGCATTGCTTATATATATATCAGCACATATTAATCCTAGCAGTACAACAACTGTGGTCTATTTGTTGTTATTACTACAACACCATGTATTTTTCTGATGACGGCAGTTTGGTGCTTGTCTGTGGTCAATTAGGAGTAAAGGATCACAGCTTTTTCTGTTGTAGAGCAATTGCCTGTAAACTTTAATAGTTGCTAAAAATTGTAGTAACCTGGCCACATGACCCAGGGGAGCTCCTGTGGTGTGGTTCTTAAAATGAAATCTGGATAGACTAGTCATCTGTAGTGTAATGTTTTGTAACTTACTATAGATGGCCTTACTTTCCTGCTGCTTTTGCTGATTTGTTAAGTCTATTCACCTTTTTTGGTTTGTTTGCTCCTTGGATTGCTAATATGCAGTCTGTAAACAAAATGATTTGATTTCCCCTTATATTTGCTAGTATATAGTACTGTCTATGGTATTTTTTTCTGTTGTGTATGTGGAAAAGTGATTAAATACATGCTCTATGTTGCAGTTCAAAGGGGTAAAACATCATCATGCTATATGAATGAAGTAATGTTTGTTACACACAAATTTCTAAACTTGTTCAATGGTGATTAACAGAGTATTAATATACAACTAAAGTGAATGATACTTGGTATTGGCCAATCTTTTCTTTCTTTTTAGAGTTTGCTGAAAGCAGTGTTTCATGTTTCCTTTCATCATGATTGCTGAAAGCAGTGTTTCATGTTTCCTTTCATCATGAATGCTACTTTAAGTTGAGTCAGGTTTAGCTACATATCTTAGCCAGCTGGCATACTGTGTTTGGGTAGCTCTTGATCTGTACTACCTACTTTGGTTGGTTGGACCAGGGCATGTGAAGCACCCTTTGACCTTTTGGTTTGTAATCTTAGTCAGCAACTATTTCTGACACCCTCTGCTGGCATAGAAGGTTGCTTGACAAAGCCCTTGATTGTTTCAGCTCAGTCTTGCCTGCAATGAACCAATTCTCCTTTTATCCATTTGATTGGCTCCTAATATAATTGCAGAGGATAAGAAGAACTTGCTCTGTTCTTGCTTGTACACCAATCTCTGCTTCAACTGTTGCATTTACTTTCATGTAACAGTCTTGTACCCAATGCTTCAGTGGCAGTGCATCCTAAGCAATGGAGGCCTTTTTTCACATGCCAATGTATTTTCCATGTTGTGATGGAGGCCTTTTTTGCCTTGTCCACCCGAGGGGCCCTTGAGTTTGCCGGAATGTCGATTAACTTCCATTCCGGCAAATTCGGGTACTCCATATGTCCTATTTTCAGCAAAGGTCATGCTGAAATTCTCCGTGAATTTTAGCATGACTTTGCTAAAAATAGGACATATGGGGTACTTGTGACTAATGCATGGGCCGGGGTATCTTAGTAGTTAATTAAGTAGGATCAAGTTCCCCGGCGTACTTGTGACTAATGCATGGCTTTTAGGGTGCCTCGGTGTCGATAAAAACCGAAATCATGAAAGCTTAGGCTTTTAGGGTGCCTCGGCATCGAAAAGCCCTCAATGATAAAAGCTTAGCTTTTAGGATGCCTCGGTGTCGACAAACCCTAAATGATGAGACCATGATCTTGTTCCTTGACAATAACCAACTTTTTGACCAAACTTCGTTCCTATTTAGAGAGAAACATGGCCAACAACGATGAGGCCGGGGGTTCGGGCGTCAAGGCATTCTGGGAGCTATCCCGGGATATGGAGGAACAACCTCACTTGTATGAGGACGCCGCCTTCCCCACCGATCCTGAGACCACTGATGGTACCGCCGAGGATGACCCCACTGATGCCACCACTGATGGTGCCGCCGAGGATGCCACCACTGATGATGGCGGTGCACGCACAGATGGCAGCCAACCGAAGAGGCAACGGAAGGACCGGCGCCCGACCGTGCTCCACACACTCAAGGAGGAAGTTACTGAAGTGGACTCCGACGGGAATCCAACGGCGCTCGAACGAATAGTCAAGGGGTACTCGCTTCAGCTCAGGTGTATTCTCCGGAGCATCGTCTCGATCAACACCGAGAACCTGAGGCATCCTGACCGAGGGAATTTGCGCAACCTCCTCTTCACGAAGCTGCACGAACGATACAAGTTCCCCGCTGAATTTGAAAACACAAGCCTCAAAGGGAATAAAGTGAACAATGCTGCCCTCACGAAGATGAGCAAGGCCATGTCTACTTGGAAAAGCAATGTGAAGAGAATGATCGAGAAAGGTGAGAGTTATGAGAAGATAAAGGAGAAAAATCCTTCGATCACCGAAGATGACTACAACGACTTCAAGATCAATTGCTCGAGCACCGCAAACTCCGAATCAAGTAAGTGGGGGAAAGAAATGCGGGAGCTGAACTTAGGGGAACACACACTCGGTCCCGGCGGTTACAGAGTGGCGGAGCCTATATGGGACAAGGAGGAGGCGGACCGTGCCGAGCAAGGCCTACCGCCCCTCTTCGATAAATACGGTGACAAGCAGACCAGGAACTTTGTCAGGGCCCGGTACAAGAAGGACCCGAAAACAAAGGAGCTTACCACGGATCCGAAGACCAGGGCGCTTGAGCTTGTTCTAGTAAGGAATACACCCCCGCGTAATTAGCTCCATATGGTTGCATTCTAATTAATGAAGCCAAATTTCTAAATGGTTCACATTCCTTCCGCGGGCGACTGAAAGCAGTAGCGTGGGGTCGACTAAGAGCAACCCTTGGGCCACCACTCTAAATACGGCGTTGAATGTAATGAAGAACAAGGATAAGCTCAGTAAGCCGACGTCAGCTGGTCGTGTGGCTGGCAAAGGCTTGTCAACAAAATGGTCGTCATACTATAACACTGGTGGGCGAAAGGAGAAAAAGACCAGCTCGGAAAGCCAGGCGGGCGAGGTTCAAGAACTCAGGGCACAGGTGGCGCGGATTCCGGAGATTGTCCAACAGCAAGTGCAACAACAACTCGGAGCGACGATCACCGCCATTGTGCCTAGATCCAGGGGATTAGTGCGTGGATTGCGGGCGGCCAACAGGGGCCGCCCCTGATTCCTAGCTTCACGGCCAGCAACTCGCAGAACGCGATGGCGGGGCTATTGGTGTCTCCGGCGGAGGCGGCATTGGTGTCTCCGATGCCGGCACGGGAGCTTAATGCACCCGGGTGTACGCCGGCCGACACCTCTGCAGTAAGTGGTCCCTCCGTCAACTGCACGCCCGCCGTTGGCGGTGCCTCGACATTAGCCGAGCTCGACGCCATCATCACGGTAACTAATTAAGCCTCTCTCGGCCGAGGACTTCATCTCCTTGCCTTTGATTGGGCATCCCTAACGCCCTACATGTTTTCGCAGGGCACCGCCGACATTCCGCGCACTCTCCTGCACTTCGTGAACAACGAGTTGGTAGATGTCGCCAAGGGAAAAATCGTTCAACCGGGCAACCCCTTGTTCCACGGTACCCAGATGCCACCCAACTTGTTTAGGGTTCAACTGGTTCGGGTGCTGCTAGGCTGCGACGAGTTGTTACCTCCGATTCGACCCGTCGGGGCCGACGATGATGACGTGATGACCCTCAGTGCCTGCCTGAGCTGGCCCCTGCTTTGGCCGAAGAGCCAGATTCGTTTGGGGGCGGGGGACACCACCCCAAAGACAACACCGCCAGTCGTGCCGGCGCCAAGTCGGCCCCATGGCAAGACCACCGCAACGGTGCCGGACATCCCTATGCCACTGGATCCAAACATGCATATGGCATAGGATCAGAACGACGACGACGATGATACATTTGCCAACGTCGATCAGTACTTTGCCGATCATGGGTACGGTGGCGACTTCATGGGGCCTCCTTCTCAAGAACCCAACCCAACAAAAGACGTGCGAGATCTAGCTGGTACCGCGGAGAAGCCAAGTTGCAACAGGCGTCATCTGCAGTTCAGCTCTCAGGAGACGCCTCCAGCTGCCGACTTCACCGAGCCTCAGATAGGCGAGGTGCGAAATATGATCAGCCCCAACACACTCAAAAAGGTGGTCTGTGAGCAGAACTCGGTCCCATTACAGGAGAAGAAGAAGGCACGCAAAAGAAAGACTAACAAAGGTGCGGGCCAGCCGACACCGAGTACGATCCATGCTCAGGACGGGCCACCTTCACCTGAGGATATCTCGAGGAGGGTGCATGTGGCGGGTAGGCCGATGCTACCGAGAAATATGCTCGATGCTGCAACCGGTGCTATGCGGAGTCTGCATGACAGTGTTCTTTCTTTGGAGAAGCGGCGTCTCGCATAGAAGGATGTGGCATACCCGGTTTTTGTGGCCAAGGTGCCAGAGGGCAAGGGCTTTGTGGATAACTCCATCGGGGGTACAATCGTCCTGTGGTTTGATGACATCAACGCTATGTTGAACCTTCATCCGCTGCACTACACCTTCGTTCGGCTATTTTCACTGAGTATGGTGATGCGGATCATTCGCGACAAGACCCCGGACATCGTGATAGTCGACCCCTTCTACATGCGTGCCAAGATCTTGGGCAGCGCTGGGGACCGGCAAGTCGCGACTTCTTACCTCGAAGGCGTCATTCTGGCAAACCAAGATAAGGATAACTTCCTTGTGCCTTACTTTCCCGAGTAAGTCCTCCCCTCAACCGCCCCGTAACATATGAATTCTTAGATTTCGATCATTTTTCTTTTAACATTCCGTGTTTTCTGCGGTGACAAACATTGCACGCTCATCCTCCTAAGCCCCAAATATTCCATGGCCACGTATTTTGAGCCGGACCGTCAGTCGAACGTAGACTACACAAATGTCAAGAAGGTTCTTGATGATGTTCTCCCCGGCTACGTCAAATCTGGAGGCACCTTCACCAGGCCTATTCGTAAGTACGGCAAGCACGTGTTCTCCCACAGTACGACGTTCTGCTGCGTCAAGCAGCCGCCTGGTGGTCAAGCAGCCACATGCGGGCGATCGTACGGGACCATCATCAACTTCTGCTACCGAGTAGACTCCAAGATTGGGCCGTGAGCGTGTCCGCAATCCAGGACGCGGACATCAGACAAGAATTCTTTCGCATCCAGTCAGAGTTTGCGGAAATCATCCATCAAGATGTCCTTCATACCTCGGGGCAGTTCTACCTCAGAAATCAACCGTTCAACAGTGACATCGACACAATCCTACAAATGCAGGCTGACAACGCCCGTTGTTTCATGACTCCCACGATAGACGGCGGCTTCATCCATGCTCCGGTCCCTTGAGTCGAGTCGAAAGCAGTGATGCTGTGTCTAGTTCTGAAACATCGATTGGCTCATGTTGTAATTAAACTTTAATGAACTTGTAGTATGTCTCTTTTGTTTCGAGAGTCGTTCAACTTAGATGTAATCGATGCTATTAATGTCTTGCTTTTCTCTTCCGATTGTTCTGTTGCATACTTATATATTGCTTATGTATTGTCTATGAATTGGTACTAACGTTTCGTTTGGCTACTGCATAGCGATGTCGTGGTATGTCGTGTACAAGGGTAAGGTTCCTGGAGTCTACGACGACTGGGAGGAGTGTCGAAGACAGGTTCACCGATTCAGCGGTAACAGTTACAAAGGGTACGCCACTAGGGCCGAGGCCGAATCTAGATACGCCCGCTATCTAGCGGGAGAGGGGAGGGAGCGTTGCAGGAACCGGATGAAGACGAGTTTCATCGTGATGATGCTCATCGTGATGACCGCAGCTCTCTTCTATGTGATGGTAGTTTAGATGATCGATATCGACTTGTAATGTGAAGACAAACTCGCGGTCTCGAGAATTGTAATATAATGTTCTATCTTTGTTCGGTCTTTTCAATTCGGAGACTAATATGATGAATTGTATTCGGAGACTAAAATGATGAATTCTATTCAGAGACTAATCTTCTATTGTATTCGATGAATCTGTTGTTGATGTGTGCTGTTTATATTTTGTACAATTATACATTTTGTAACCTGTGCAAAAAACAGAAAATTTAAAAATAAAAAAACCTAATATTCATACTAATGGCGCATCACATCATAGTGCGCCATTAGTATGCCAAAGGATACTAATGGCGCATCATTAAACAGTGCGCCATTAGTATGCCGAAGTTATTAATGGCGCATCTTGTTATCATGCGCCATTAGTATGCCAAAGCACCTGGGTATACATGGCTCCCTGGGAGGCATACTAATGGCGCACTGTTGTATATACTAATGGCGCATCAGAGGTGTGCCATTAGTATACCAGATACTAATGGCGCACCAGTGGTGCGCCATTAGTAAAATATACTAATGGTGTGCTACTAATGGCGCACCACTAATGCGCCATTAATGGCCAAATTAGGTGCGCCATTAGTAGGCCTTTTCCTAGTAGTGGAGTATCAAGGTTTCAGACGAGAACTCATCTGTTACACGGGCACTTCAATGTTTTTTAAACTTATTTGAACTCCGGACTTCTTTTGTGTTCAGTATGCAGCATTCAAAGAGACGTCATCAATTTCCAACATGTTCTGACATCATTTGTTGTTTTTCAGTCATTTACCTAATTGTTTAGAGAGCTAAATGACCGTGAAATTGAAAATCACTACAAAATGAACTGTGAAAATGTTGAAACTTGGCATGGTATCATCATATCACCCGCAGAGCATGTGCGAAAGAGTGGAGAGAGTCACGGCAAAAATTGGGCGCACTTCGTGTACAAGCTGGACAATCTCTTTCGGAGTATCAGGGTTTTGGACGAGAACTCATTTGTTACACGGGCACTTCAATGTTTTTTAAACGTATTTGAACTCCGGACTTATTTTATGTTCAGTATGCAGCATTCAAAGCGACATCATCAATTTCTAACATGTTCTGACATCATTTCTTGTTTTTC
The DNA here is from genome assembly GCF_002162155.2 of Triticum dicoccoides. Lineage (NCBI taxonomy): Eukaryota > Viridiplantae > Streptophyta > Magnoliopsida > Poales > Poaceae > Triticum > Triticum dicoccoides. The sequence continues at coordinate 13,191,932 of NC_041380.1, forward strand.
AGTCATTTACCTAATTGTTTAGAGAGCTAAATGACCGTGAAATTGAAAATCACTACAAAATAAACTGTGAAAATGTTGAAACTTGGTATGGTATCATCATTTCACCCGCATAGCATGTGCGAAAGAGTAGAGAGGGTCACGGCAAGAACTGGACGCACTTCGTGTACAAACTGGACAATCTCTTTCGGAGTATCAGGGTTTCGGACGAGAACTCATCTGTTACACGGGCACTTCAATGTTTTTTAAACTTATTTGAACTCCAGACTTCTTTTGTGTTCAGTATGCAACATTCAAAGCGACGTCATCAATTTCCAACATGTTCTGACATCATTTGTTGTTTTTCAGTCATTTACCTAATTGTTTAGAGAGCTAAATGACCGTGAAATTGAAAATCACTACAAAATGAACTGTGAACATGTTGAAACTTGGTATGGTATCATCGATTCACCCGCATAGCATGTGCGAAAGAGTAGAGAGGGTCACGCAAAAACTGGACACACTTCGTGTACAAATTGGACAATCTCTTTTGGAGTATCAGGGTTTCGGACGAGAACTCATCTGTTACACGGGCACTTCAATGTTTTTTAAACTTATTTGAACTCCAGGCTTCTTTTGTGTTCAGTATGCAGCATTCAAAGCGACATCGTCAATTTCCAACATGTTCTGAAATCATTTGTTGTTTTTTTCTCATTTACCTAATTGTTTAGAGAGCTAAATGACCGTGAAATTGAAAATCACTACAAAATGAACTGTGAAAATGTTGAAACTTGGCATGGTATCATCATTTCACCCGCATAGCATGTGCTAAAGAGTAGAGAGGGTCACGGCAAAAACTGGACGCACTTCGTGTACAAACTGGACAATCTTTTTCGGAGTATCAGGGTTTCGAACGAGTACTCATCTGTTACACGGGCACTTCAATGTTTTTTAAACTTGTTTGAACTTCGGACTTCTTTTGTGTTCAGTATGCAGCATTCAAAGTGACGTCATCAATTTTCAACATGTTCTGACATCATTTGTTGTTTTTCAGTCATTTACCAAATTGTTTAGAGAGCTAAATGACCATGAAATTGAAAATCACTACAAAGTGAACTGTGAAAATGTTGAAACTTGGCATGGTATCATCATTTCACCCGCAGAGCATGTGTGAAAGAGTGGAGAGGGTCACGGCAAAAACTAGGCGCACTTCGTGTACAAGCTGGACAATCTCTTTCGAAGTATCAGGGTTTCGGATGAGAACTCATTTGTTACACGGGCACTTCAATGTTTTTTAAACTTATTTGAACTCCGGACTTCTTTTGTGTTCAGTATGCAGCATTCAAAGCGACATCATCAATTTCCTACATGTTCTGACATCATTTGTTGTTTTTCAGTCATTTACCTAATTGTTTAAAGAGCTAAATGACCGTGAAATTGAAAATCATTACAAAATGAACTGTGAAAATGTTGAAACTTGGTATGGCATCATCATTTCACCTGCATAGCATGTGCGAAAGAATAGAGAGGGTCACGGCAAAAACTGGACGCACTTCATGTACAAACTGGAAAATCTCTTTCGGAGTATCAGGGTTTCGGACGAGAACTCATTTGTTACATGGGCACTTTAATGTTTTTAAACTTATTTGAACTCCAGACTTCTTTTGTGTTCAGTATGCAACATTCAAAGCAACGTCATCAATTTCCAACATGTTCTCACATCATTTGTTGTTTTTCAGTCATTTACCTAATTGTTTAGAGAGCTAAATGACCGTGAAATTGAAAATCACTACAAAATGAACTGTGAACATGTTGAAACTTGGTATGGTATCATCATTTCACCCACATAGCATGTACGAAAGAGTAGAGAGGGTCACGGCAAAAACTGGACGCACTTCGTGTACAAACTGGACAATCTCTTTCGGAGTATCAGGGTTTCGGACGAGAACTCATCCGTTACACGGGCACTTCCATGTTTTTTAAACTTATTTGAACTCCGGACTTCTTTTGTGTTCAGTATGCAGCATTCAAAGCGACGTCATCAATTTCCAACATGTTCTGACATCATTTGTTGTTTTTCAGTCATTTACCTAATTGTTTACAGAGCTAAATGACCGTGAAATTCAAAATCACTACAAAATGAACTGTGAAAATGTTGAAACTTGGCTAGGTATCATCATTTCACCCGCATTGCATGTGCGAAAGAGTAGAGAGGGTCACAGCAAAAAATGGACGCACTTCGTGTACAAACTGGACAATCTCTTTCGGAGTATCAGGGTTTCGGACGAGTACTCATCTGTTACACGGGCTCTTCAATGTTTTTTAAACTTATTTGAACTCCAGACTTCTTTTGTGTTCAGTATGCAGCATTCGAAGCGACGTCATTAATTTCCAACATGTTCTGACATCATTTGTTGTTTTTCAGTCATTTACCCAATTGGTTAGAGAGCTAAATGACCGTCAAATTGAAAATCACTACAAAATGAACTGTGAAAATGTTGAAACTTGGCATGGTATCATCATTTCACCCGCAGAGCATGTGTGAAAGAGTGGAGAGGGTCACGGCAAAAACTGGACGCACTTCGTGTACAAACTGGACAATCTCTTTCGGAGTATCAGGGTTTCGGACGAGAACTCATCTGTTACACGGGCACTTCAATGTTTTTGAAACTTATTTGAACTCCGGACTTCTTTTGTGTTCAGTATGCAGCATTCAAAGCGACGTCATCAATTTCCAACATGTTCTGACATCATTTGTTGTTTTTCAGTCATTTACCTAATTGTTTACAGAGCTAAATGACCGTGAAATTGAAAATCACTACAAAATGAACTGTGAAAATTCTGAAACTTGGCATGGTATC
>NC_041380.1:13195294-13197950 GCF_002162155.2 Triticum dicoccoides
AGGGTCACGACAAAAACTGGACGCACTTCGTGTACAAACTGGACAATCTCTTTCGGAGTATCAGGGTTTCGGACGAGAACTCATCTGTTACACGGGCACTTCAATGTTTTTTAAACTTATTTGAACTCCGGACTTCTTTTGTGTTCAATATGCAGCATTCAAAGTGACGTCATCGATTTCCAACATGTTCTGACATGATTTGTTGTTTTTCAGTCATTTACCTAATTTTTTAGAGAGCTAAATGACCGTGAAATTGAAAATCACTACAAAATGAACCGTGAAAATGTTGAAACTTCGCATGGTATCATCATTCCACCCGCATAGCATGTGCTAAAGAGTAGAGAGGGTCGCGGCAAAAACTGGATGCACTTCGTGTACAAACTGGACAATCTCTTTCGGAGTATCAGGGTTTCGGACGAGAACTCATCTGTTACAAGGGCACTTCAATGTTTTTTAAACTTATTTGAACTCCGGACATCTTTTGTGTTCAGCATGCAGCATTCAAAGCGACGTCATCAATTTCCAACATGTTCAGACATCATTTATTGGTTTTCAGTCATTTACCTAATTGTATAGAGAGCTAAATGACCATGAAATTGAAAATCACTACAAAATGAACTGTGAAAATGTTGAAACTTGGCATGGTATCATCATTTCACCCGCATAGCATGTGCGAAACAGTAGGGAGGGTCATGGCAAAAACTTGATGCACTTCATGCACAAACTGGACAATCTCTTTTGGTGTGTCAGGGTTTCGGACGAGAACTCATCTATTACACAGGCACTTCAATGTTATTTAAACTTATTTGAGCTCTGGACTTCTTTTGTGTTTAGTACGCAGCATTCAAAGTGACGTCATCAATTTCCAACATGTTCTGACATCATTTGTTGTTTTTCAGTCATTTATCGAATTGTTTAGAGAGCTAAATGACCGTGAAATTGAAAATCACTACAAAATGAACTGTGAAAATGTTGAAATTTGGCATGGTATCATCATTTCACCCGCATATCATGTGCGAAAGAGTAGAGAGGGTCACGGCAAAAACTGGACGCACTTCGTGTACAAAGTAGACAATATCTTTCGGAGTATTAGGGTTTCGGACGAGAACTCATCTGTTACACGGGCACTTCAATGTTTTTGAAACTTATTTGAACTCCGGACTTCTTTTGTGTTCAGTATGCAGCATTCAAAGCTACGTCATCAATTTCCAACATGTTCTGACATCATTTATTGTTTTTCAGTCATTTACCTAATTGTTTAGAGAACTAAATGACCATGAAACTCAAAATTACTACAAAATGAACTGTGAAAATGTTGAAACTTGGCATGGTATCACCATTTCACCCGCATAGCATGTGCGAAAGAGTAGAGAGGGTCACGGCAACAACTAGATGCACTTCGTGTATAAACTGGACAATCTCTTTTGGTTTGCCAGGGTTCCAGACGAGAACTCATCTGTTACACGGGCACTTCAATGTTATTTAAACTTATTTGAACTCTAGACTTCTTTTGTGTTCATTATGCAGCATTCAAAGTGACGTCATCAATTTTCAACATGTTCTGACATCATTTGTTGTTTTTTAGTCATTTATCGAATTGTTTAGAGAGCTAAATGACCGTGAAATTGAAAATCACTACAAAATGAACTGTGAAAATGTTGAAACTTGGCATGTTATCATCATTTCACCCGCATAGCATGTGCGAAAGAGTAGAGAGGGTCACGGCAAAAACTGGATGCACTTCATGTACAAACTGGACAATCTCTTTCGGAGTATCAGGGTTTCGGACGAGAACTCATCTGTTACATGGGCACTTCAATGTTTTTTAAACTTATTTGAACTTCGGACTTCTTTTGTGTTCAGTATGCAGCATTCAAAGCGACGTCATCAATTTCCAACATGTTCTGACATCATTTGTTGTTTTTCAGTCATTTACCTAATTGTTTAGAGAGCTAAATGACCGTGAAATTGAAAATCACTATAAAATGAATTCTGAAAATTTTGAAACATGCAATGGTATTATCATTTCATCCGCATAGCATGTGCGAAAGAGTAGAGAGGGTCACAAAGAAACTAAATACAGAAAAAAAACTACTCAGAAATAAATAGAAGAAAATAAATAAAGCAGAAAAGAAAAAAAGTATATAAAAAATTACTGAAAAATAAATAGAAGAAAATAAATAATGTAGAAAAGAAAAAACTATATAAAAAATTACTCAAAAGTAAATAGAAGAAAATAAATAATGCAGAAAAGAAAAAACTATATAAAACATTTGTTGGGGCGCTGCCCAGTGGGCCTGCCAGACCTAGGGTGTGCAAATGCAGGGCCAGCAGGCTCACAGGGCAGCGTGCCATAGTTTGGCCCAGAAGCCTGCTATATAGAGAAATTCGAAGGAGCAGTCGCGGCTGGGTTTATAAACCAGTGCGGCTGCCATTCGCTCGGAGAGGTGGGACTAAATATTGTGCACCGCCGGTGGCAGTGCACAACCATTAGTACCGGTTGGTGGCTCCAACCGGTACTAAAGGCCCCTCCTATATGTATGGCACTTACGAAAAATTCAGTTTCATTGACCACCACTTCTTCTCCAATTTCTTCGAGCGACATCGCCGCCGTCGCTGCGCCGTCGCCCATCGCGCGCCGCCCTCGCAGGCCCCG
>NC_041380.1:13198400-13198974 GCF_002162155.2 Triticum dicoccoides
ACCGCCCGTCGCCGCCGCCGCCGCCGCCGCCCGTCACCGCCGCCCCATACTACGCCGTCGTCTTGTTCTCACCATCGTCCTCGGCCCGCCGCTCGTCGTCGCGTCGTCCCCGTCGCATCGTCGTCTCGCGCCGCCGCCCGTACGCCGCCGCCCCCCGCTCGTACACACACACACATACACACACACACACATTGTTTTTACTTATTTTCTGTTTTCTGTTGTTTAGATTAATGTTAGATAAATTACGTAGATAAGAATGTTAGAATGTTAATGTTAGATGAATTATATGGAAAAGATGTTAAATATTAATATCAATTTTAGATGAATTAGCTACATATTAATTAGGTATATATATGAGATTTGAACTAGTTGAATTAATATAACTAGCTTATTTTTAGTATGAAAATTAATAGAACAAATTTATTTTAGTAAGAAAATTTAGGTATATGAGATTATTTGAACTAGTTGAATTAATATAACTAGTTTATTTTTAGTAAATGCTTAGTTGAACTAGCTAGTTGAATTAGTACTAGTTTATTTTTAGTAAGAAAATTTAGGTATATGAGATTTGATG
>NC_041380.1:13199109-13215280 GCF_002162155.2 Triticum dicoccoides
TATTTGAGTAAGAACATATGTTTCACCTATATATGAACATATATTAGATATTAATGTCAAATGTTAGATGAATTAGATATAAATTATATGTTAGATATATATTTAATTTAGTTATATGAGATTTGATTATCTAATTAACATTTTATTATATAGAACTAGCTACCTTATTTTTAGTAAGAAAATTAATAGAACTAGTTTAGTTGAATTAGTTGAATTAATTAGTTGAACTAGTTAGTTGAATTAGTTGAGCTACTTTATTTAGGTATATTTTTTGTAAGTGCTTAGTTGAATTAGTTGAATTAATTAGTTGAACTAGTTGAATTAACAGAATTAGTTGAATTAATAGAACTAATAAGTGTTTAATGTTTCACCTATGAACACACTACAAGAAACCTGTTAATCCATGACGGATTTCCGGTGACAATTTGAAAATCTGTCATGAACCACCTGGTATAGACCCGCAAGCCCACCAAAGCCCGCCTAAAGCCCTAAACCTTTCCCCGTATAAAAGCTAACCCTAAGTCACTCCCGTCCCCAACCTCTTTCTCCATCCGCCGCCACCACGCCTTGCCTCTCCTCGATCCCGTCCGTGGCCTCCACCTCCACCTACCCCTCCCTGCCTCCAAGCGATGATGACGACCCGAGATCTACATGGAGACAACGACTGCTACGGCCTGATGCAAGCGGCGGCCAACCCAAGCCACCGTGGCGCGCCTCTGCTACTCACAACCAACGACGCATGCCATGGATCTGCGGCAAAGGCCTCCCTCCTTTGTCTCCTAGGCTCCGTAGCTGCCTCCCATCCGGAGATTGGGAGCAGCAATTGCCAGACAAGGAGAGGACAACGACCGTGACCTGCGGGAGGCCCGACCTTGACCTCGCCGGCGACGTCGACGCCCCACACAAGGTCCCTCCCTGCTTCCCCCTCGTCTCATGTCTTCATCACTTCCTTTTCTGCCCCATCCTCAATTGAACTTTTTTTGCTTCAATTCAGATCAGCAGGACCTCCCTACCTCTTCGGTTTGATAGACGTTGATGACCGGGGCCCTCACTCGAGCTCGATGACGAGGTCCTCTGTCCCAACCACCATGATTCCCTAGCGAATAAGAAGGTTGACCCTCTCGCCCTGTTTATTTTTCTTTTGAAGTGATTGCTGCTCTGCTGTTGCGTAGTTCTCCAGGGGCTATCCATTTTTCTTGGACTGAATCTGATGCAGAAAATGTGGCCAACTTTGTTTTCCTGATACACACAAGTTACAGCCAACGATATACTAGTTCTGTTGGCTATTTCCTTTTCCTTTCTCACCGTGCGAGCACTACAAATGTAGAATTTGTGAGATCTGCTAGTTAGTTAAGCAACTACTAATTTAATAATTAAATGTCCATGATATGCTCTTGTTGATTCCTTCGATTTTTCTTGTTTGTGGAATAAAATTAATTTGGTAATCTCACTCAATTGATTGAACAAGAGTAAGATTGTTAACTAGAGATGCTATTACACTGCTGCTCTGTTATATATTATGTACACAGTTTCTATTTGTTATCATCATTTGGTTGATCAGTCCTCCTGGTCTACTCCTTGCCTACTCTCGCTCTCGCACTAATTACATATACAAGTTTAGTGTCAGATCCGTGAAATGTACTTACTACCATCATTTGTTTGCAGCAAATATTACATATTTTGTTCATCGCACCTTGTCGTATTCACCGGCAAGGCATTATTTGCTGCCATCTTGGATTGTAACATTTGGGTTTATTTACTATTGTTCTGTAAGATTTTGCTTGCTAATACTAGTTTTCTGGTTTGTCTAGCATGAACATCCTGTAACATTGGTTTTCGTGGAGACAAAATGAGAAGCTGATTAATTGAGATATTGGCTATACATGGTGACAGAATACAGTAGGTAAATACATATTCCGAACTCTTGTGTCATTGACTAACTTGTTCGTTAGCAGCAATATAAAACTATAATCCCAACAAATTATAGCTAATATTTTAATTTTAAACATCTACCATGCTGTTTTAACATTGGAAGCTCAAGAACAATATACATTTTTCTCAGCATGCTATACTTGTATGAGTTACAGATTTCATAAGTATCAAGGATATATCTAGCTTAAGCATATGTACACCTCTTGTTATACTTATGGCTCTGCTTGGAGTATCTCTGCTAACATTTTAGCTAGTTTAATCTACCTCGTGTCCACCTGTTCTGCTTAGCTGAATATAAGAACAATTAGGATGTCGTTATCATTACAGTAGCAATGATAGTTGTAAGTAGTTCAGACATGTGATTCACAGATTGCTGCTAGTCTGTTTCCTGTAACCATGTAAATAGATTGTTTGTTACATGGCAGCTTCCAAAAGAAGGAAAAGCTCTCCCTTGTATATTAAGAAAGAAAGAAAATGTCAAACTATGTGTATGTGCCAGAGTTGCACATGTAACAGAGACATGTGCTCACAGATTGCTGCTAGTCTGTTTGCGGTAACCATGTAAATAAATTATTTGTTACATGGCACTCCTTTGACATTTTATTAAAGTTTCTTGATGATTCTATACCACTTAAATATGTTACGCATTGTTTACTGTTGTCAGTGCTTTGAGATGAACTTGTAGCATAAACATTTGAGTTTCATTTGTAAACTTGTTGACATACGAACATTTGAAGTTTATGCTGACCGATTCGAGGATAAGAGGCTTCGCGTCGTGCATACTGTTTGTTAGTGATGCCATGTTTTTGGCGTAGATTCTTTGTTATTATCATTTGTAGGAATTGTAAGATTTAAGATCTTTGGACAGTACGCAATTCCTTTTTTTGTGTGTTCTAATTATCTTATTTCAACTATCTATTCATATCACAAGTATCAAATATTGTAAATATGATAGGTATGATGATGAAATGATAGTTGCCTTCAGGAGTCTGACAACAAGAACATGAATAACATCCTAAATAATATAGTACTTAGTTATGTGATGTTTGTTTTGGTACTTCTCATTTGACACACTTTTCATTGGATTGATTTTACGAAACCGCATGTTTACTATTGTTTTATAGTAGATACAATGGTATTCTCATTTGTATGCACTATTAGATTTAAGAATTTTGGACAACAATGTAATTCATTTTTACATTTGTTGTTTTTTATTATTTCTACTATCTATTTAGATCTACAAATATCTAAGGTTCTTGTAAATATGCAGGTAAGTTTGGGAAGCAAGCTACTTGGTGCTGCTCATCACAATCAGCCAAGACATGATGGTTGTCATCAAGAGGGCCGACAGCAAGAATCTAAATAATAGCCTTGATAGTTTGTATGTTCTATTGATGTAAAATGAATTGTACTCATTCCTACGCGTGATGTGTGATATATTTCTGTCAATCTATATTGTAAGTTATCATTTTGTAGAGGATTTTGTAAACTGCTATGTTATAGATACATACAGATTGTTGCATACTGTGTTGAATAGTGTAATTTTATACTTTGCAAATACTTTCTCTTGGGCCAAAATTAGCATTAGGATTTGTGAAACGCATTATTCTAAACACGTATTGGGTAAATATTGGGTCGAAAGAAATAGGCTAATGTGCTCAACCATGACGAATTTTGTGACGGAAAATATTATGCACGTAGGCGGCCACGTCATTCGAATTGGGCAATCAAAAATCCTACGTGGCGTTGGTCCATGACGGTCTGTTCCGTCACAATGGATTGGGCTTGGGCGGGCCTGGGGCAGATCCATGACGGACAAGAACCGTCATGTAAGGCACGGTGTCAAATTATGACGCGATATACATGACGGATTTCAAGTCCGTCATGGACAAGCACCCTTGACAGTTTTTCATTCATCCATGACGGACCAGAACTGTCACGTATTAGCAGATTGCTTGTAGTGACATAGGAATGTCGTCTGACGACGAACACGATTTCATTATGTGCGAATACTGCGAAGACCAGCGCGGCCTGTGCGGCAGAAATTTTCTAGTTGATGATAGATGCTTCAGCATCAAGCTGGATGAGAACTTCGAAGTGGATACAGTAAGTCACAACGACAAGTCTTTTTTCGTAATTAAGCATGACTTATGCTTCATTCGCTTCAACTTTTAATTTTAATTTTTCACTATTCTACTAGCGTATCCCCTGTCATGCAAGAAATTTTGTCTTGGATAAGATAGGTTTCGGCCCTAACGAAACTATGGAGGTAAAAAGAGTTTACTTGAAGACCGAGCATGGTTATACCTTCAATGTCAAATTATACAATGCAGACACATACACCTACTTTGAATGCAAAACTTGGCAAGCACTATGCAAGGCTTATGCATTTTAGCCTGATATGGTTATCACCTTTGATATTTGTCCGGAAGATGATATTGAAGGTAATAGAGACATCTGGGTCGATGTGCAGACGCCTCCAATTCTACCATTATGTGAGTTTCTCAACCATATTTATGTCTTCGATATGAGATTATGTGAACCAGTTGAATTAATAGATCTCAATTTATATTGACAGCTTATTTCCAATCAAGCAAACATGTCCGACGCTTGATAGACAGGACCGTCCACTGTCCCGGGGCTGAACTAAACTGCGAGGAGACAAGTCATTATGTTTCATGGCTTGAGGATCTTGATTCTGTCAATACAATTTTTTTTCCTGCACTTAGAAATGTTAGTACTCAAAACATGCGACCAATAGTGTTCGTACTGAACTACGGTCACATATATTTAGGAAAGATGGTACGATTTCTACTATTTATCCTCAGTGCATCTTTTGCATACATTATTTTTTAAGCTAAACTTCATTGCTAAGTATGTTACTATACGATGTTCTTCAACAGGGACTCCTGATGAATGTTGTGCCTGATTCGATCGAGACTAAAGGTACCATGAATATTGTTAGCTTACGGCCAAGATATCCTACAATGCACTTTAGTGCATTCAGGATTTCTAATAGCGAGGAATGCTTAATAGTAAAAGACTGCAGCAAAATTGTGAACGATTGCAGAGAAGTACTAGGGGGCAGCAGTCAGAAGCGCAACCCACGATTAGGAGACAGGTTCATTTGCATGCTCCAATATGACGAATCAGGAAAGCTATACATGTTCTATGCTATTTTACCTGAGAGAGAGCAGCAGGAGTGATTAATTAGCTAGTCCATGCTCTTAGTACTTGTCCTCTCATGTTCGTGTTCTTCGTCCTGAACTTAATCTCAAAGAGTGATTTTACTTTTGTGGTGTTATGAACGCTTATAATATCATTACCATGTTGAACTCGATGATATCTTTGCTTCTGGTACAAGTGAATTTTTCTTCTTTAAGCTAGTGTTGGTGGTGATTAGATAGCGGTAATGACTATATGATGATTAAGTAGTGGTAATGAGACGACTATTATATGATGATTTTTAGCTAGCTATGAAAACTGTTGTTGGTGATGATATATATGATGCAAGAGTTTTTATATTAATATGATGATGATGATGAGTTATTATATCATTTATGAAAGAAACCGTAGATTAGTTTCAACTGGATGGATTGTAGCTAAGTGATCAAGTATATGACATATCCATATTACCTCGATCACTTAATTAGGTGATCAAGTATATATAATATGGATATGACATATACTTGATGACTTAGTTAGGATCCACATGCATCCAGTCAAACTAATCCGCGGTACATTCACCTAATGATTTAACAACTCATTATAGTGTAAAACAATCACTAAATTAAATTGAAACCACAAAATTAAAGTAAAATAAAAATTAAAACCAAAACACACCCAAACATTTAGTACCGGTTGGTGTTACCAACCGGTACTAATGTCCTACGCACCCACGGAGCTGGCTCGTGCCACGTGGTTGCCCTTTAGCACCGGTTCGTGCTGAACCGGTACTAAGGGGGGGGGCCTTTAGTGCCCACACTTTAGTGTCGGTTACCGAACCGGCACTAAAGGCTCTTACAAACCGGTGCTATTGCCCGGTTCTGCACTAGTGGTAACACAAGTGCATAAATAATATGATGCAATAATGGCTATATTCATGGCACTAGGCATATGGTGCAAAGAAGCAAGACAAGCATGCTTCATAAGGGATATGTCAAAATCTCCAAACATATGTGAGAATTCTATGGGGGCAATCTCATTAGAAAGACTAAAATCATGGTTGCGCTCAATACATGGAAGATCATCTAGCATTAGAGAGGCAACATATGGAGATATATGATGGCAAGCAATAACAATCATGTGCAAAGCATGTAGATGGTTGTCATCAACCGCATGAAATGAGCAAGTATGAATCATTGGTGATGCAACATAAGCAAGCATAGTAACCAAGTTGTGCAAGCTAGTAGTGCGAAGATGCAACATACTAGAGGAAATCATGGCAATCATGTCATGTGAGCAAATAATAGGCATATGCAATGGACATGACATATCGCAAGCACGAACACAAAGCAAGATCATAGTATCATCATAGGCATGGGGCACAATGCAAACATGGCAATAACAAGTGATATCTCCACCAAGCTTGCAAATACACATACAAGTATGAGAATCAATCATCATGTGTAAGGCAACACATGGGTCATAAATGCATGGCAAAGGCATAGGAATGAGCATGTCATGCAAAATGAACATGGCAAGATGGGCAAATGATATATAATGGACAATAACCCATAGCCAAGTGAGGGTCATGTAGAAGAAATGTGCGAAGTCTTTGCACGAGGAGAGCGGTGGGAAACACAATCCATGGGATCCCAAGTAATCATTGCTCTCTAGAGCTCGTTTTGTCAACACGCGGGATTGCGAGGTTGACAAGAATTCATGGGTACCTACACAAAAGAGACACAAACGAAAGAGATTGTGTGTGTGTGTGGTAAATGTACACATCATCCATCATGATCTGTATGTGCATGTGAGTGTTAGCACAAGATACATCGCTCAAAGAAATTTGATGCATGGTATAAAAACATGTCATGCATCATGAAATAATAGTTATTGTGTATGACACGATGGGGATGCAAATTTAGCATACAAGTATATGGAACATCAATAGCATGTTTATTCATGGGGAGCATATTGTGCACACAAGTATTGGGATCATGCAATGAATGGGATGAATCAAAATCTCCTAAAATGTATGAGGAAACTATGGGGGTCTCCTCATGAGCAGTATTGGAAACATCATATGGAGAAAATGGACAACATCCAAAACAATGCATATCCGATGCTAGATGGTCATGGCATGGCATATGAGATAAATGATGCAAAGGGAGCATATCAATATCACCACAAGAAAAACAAATGCCAATAACCATGGGCTTGTCATCTATGCCATATGTTCAAATTGGGTTTATGTTAATGGCATATGCATAGTCACTACAATGAGATTGCAAATATGACATATGATTAATCTCATGCATAGCATATGACAAGTCAAGCGGATTGTCAAAGATGATGTGACCTAAAGAATTGTCACAAGAAATCCTACGTAACATGGCATCACAACTAATAGACTCCACATGAGAATCATCATACTCATCGTAAATGGTCAAGAAATCATCACACGAGGAAGTCGCAATAGCATGAATCATGGAAATAGGTGGATCAACATCATGCAAGCAATCAATGTCAAGAATGTCCACTAGTGGGACTAGAGCATCACCTTCACCTATGTTACCTTGTTCATTCCACTCTAGTGGTGTAGGGGAGGTGTGTAAGACCAAATGGTGGTCAAGATCATCATCGTGATGGAACCATGTGGGGGTGCATCATATTCCACCATGGCCATCGTCTTGTCGAAAGGTAGGGCATAGTCATTGCGAATCAGCACGTCATCATAGATGGGACCTAGCACCAAATGAGAAGACACAATAGAGGTAGAGATCAAGTCGTTCGAAATCATAGTGGTCGCACATGCCCTATCAACTACCTCACTATCTCTATGTGGTGGTTCAGTCAGTCCCTCAAAATAGATGCACTCAAACTCACATATGGTGGAGTCACTCATCTCACTCAAGTGGTGGGGGTTGTGCCTCTCCTCACATGGGAATTGGGGCAACTCATCATATATGGGGCTAGCGGTGAAGTCGCTCTCACTCTCAATATGGTGGCTAAAGTCACTCAAGTCATCACATGTAGCCGTGGTCGAAGGGAAAATCCCATGCTCAACCGTCTCGTTGTCGCCGCCGTGGTTGAAGGCCGGAGATGGCACATCATCACTCTCGCCTCCTAAGATGGAAGCATCATCTGTGCTCGTAACCATGTCGCATGCCTCCAAAGCTTGGTCCTTGAGGGTCTCCATAGTCGTACTCGTCACCGCACCGTCTTGAAAAAGAGTCATGGTAGACTCGGCATCGTCAATGCGATAAAGAGGTATTGCGGTGAAGTCGAACTTGGGAGCATCGTCTTGGAGCTCGTCGGGCTTGGACATCGTGGTGGTACTAGCCTCATGCTCGTCGTCTTGGAGCCTGGTCTTAGAGAAGTGTGCTTGGGGTCGAGAAGCCTTGGCCTTCATGAGTTGTTGTTATGCCTTGAGAGCACCAATGTAGTTGTCATCGAGGGACTTGTAGTTCTCGAGGAAGATCGTCTTGGAGATGTCGTTGTGCAATCCCATCATGAAGTGGAACTTAATCGAAATGGGGTCGTCCACGCCGGCTCGTCACAAGGCTTTCTTCATCTCATTGAAGTACTCGTCGATGGACTTGGATCCTTGAGTGGTGTTCTGCAATTGGCGTAGAAGTTGTTCCATGTAGGTTGGAGGCACGAATTCTCGCTGCAAAGCTCTCTTCGTCTTGGGCCAACTCATATTGTAGGTCTTCGAAGGCGTGTGAAGCCACCATGTGGACGCGTAGTCGTGGATGTTCCTTGTGGCGCACTTCACTTGATCTTCGGGAGGAACTTGATGTAGCTTGAGGTAGTCGTCCATCAAATGCTCCCACTCGAGATACTCCTCGGGTTCTAGAGTCCCATAGAAAGGAATCTCATGGTTGGTGTCGAGGTCGTAGTAGCTCGTGGAAGTTGCGGATTTGAGCTTGGGGAGCTTCTCTTGAGGTTCTTGTGGGTGAAGATGTCGTCTATCCGAAGACGAAGATGCCTTGAAGTCGCTTGGCGAAGATGCCAAGGGAGATGGTGAAGTCATTGAGCGGTTGTTGGTGTTGAGATCTTGACCTTCACGTCCTTGTTGGTGATGGTGTCGATGCCAATGTGATTTTGCCGGAGATGGTAGCTTGGAGACATGTGCTCTTGAGTGTCTTCTCGAAGATGAGGAAGATCGCTTGTAGGACTTGATGATGGATTTGATCTCCTCCATTTTAGCTTGCATCTTGGCGTCGTTGGAGTTGTTCGTGGCATCGAACTCATCGTTGTTGTTGTAGACCGAATATGGAATGCCTTGCCTATCCATCACAAGACTCGAGTAGAGGTGAGTAGGAAATGAGATAAACAATACCAAGTTACCTTTTCCCAAAGTTGAGGATGTATCCCGTTTCACTCAATGTGAGATGAAAAAATAGTGGAATTGGTACCGGACTTGTTCACTCGCACCTACAAACTAAAGCTTATGGAGTAGCTCGGTGAGGATAGTGGCACAAAAATGTAATGCAAAGTGTTAGCAAGAGTCAATAATGTTGAAAGAGATTCACAAATTCGCAAGTGTAACAAGTAGACCAATAGTAATGAATGGTACATGGAAACACACACACGGATAGATAAATGGGGTCGCGCAACCAAGGATGAGCACAAAATGTGGAATCCACGGAAAACGCTCGTGTTGCACAACTCAAGAGAGACGCTAGCACGATTGCTCAATAGGCGGATACGACACTTGTGCACAACCTATGATATGCAAAATGTATGAACTTTTATCCCAAGTATGCTATGTAGGTATGGTTCCCGGTGTTTCTCAAGATGATCCAAGATGATCGGATATGACAATCTTATATGTAATGTGGTATGATGCTATGGATCTTGCTTACAATCTTGTTTGCTCACTCTTTTGCTTAAAAGCTTATTCTTTTTTTTGTATATGGCCACTTTTGCACAATGCACAAAACAAGATAGCAATTGTATATATGCGGGAACAACCTTGTGGCACAAAGGATGATATGATACCAAGAAGATACCGATATGGTATGGTATGTATGCAATGTATGGGCGGATCACTAATGTGCACAAGTAACGTTGCCGGCAATACTCAAAGGCTAGTCTCGATAGGCAAGTGACGCAAAATGGGTTAGGGGTTATCAATGCAATAGCAAGGGAATATACAATGGAGGTATACCACGATACCAAGATGATATGGAGGTTACCGTCCTTGGCGATGATGAGTGGCGGTGATCTTGATGGAGATACCAAGATGATGGAGACTCGTCCCTAAGTAGCCGAAACACCTTAGGAAATGGAAAACCCGCGAACTCAAAATCTCAAATGTCAAATGGTGGTAGAAGGAATGTGGTGGTGGTTGCGGAAGTTCAATGGGATTGCGGAAATGCAATGATGGGTTTTGAGACGCAATGAAGAAATGGAGTGTAAGGTGGTGTACTATACACAGTGTCAGAGTTGGAAGCACAGTCCCTAAGTAGCCGAAACACCTTAGGAGACACAACTCACAACACAAACAAAATTTGGTTAGGTTGGGGTGGCAGAAACGTATGGTGGGTAAGCCTATGCGGAAGTGGTGGTGGTGGTTGATGAGGAAGCAACCGTCCCTAAGTAGCCAAAACACCTCAGGAGACTCGAATAACTACTCAAGCAACCACGTATGCAATGGGGAACAAAATTGGTTAGGTTGCGGAAGTCGGCGGTGGTGTAGCGGATGATGTGGTGGAAGTCCTAGGCAAAGATGCCAAAATTTCAGAAATTTGATGGGGTCAAAAGGTGGTGAAACCAAGGTGAGGTCCTCGGGCGTGTTGATAATTTCAAACTGAGCCAAAGAACACTCAAATCGGAGTTCGGAGCGAAACGTTGTGATGAAAACGGTGAATGAGGGTGATGCTGAAATTTCGGGAAAAGTTTTTGGTTAGGCCGGAAGTTCCGGGGGTCGCGGAAAAAGTGCGGAGAGTCTAGGGATTTTTGGGGTAAACTTTCTGGTTAGCCCAGAAGTTCCGGGGGAGTCCGGAAGTTCCGAGGGCCGTGGAATTTCTTCCGGGACAAACCCTAAATTCCGGATCTGAGAACGGGGGCGGAAAAACTCGATTTCCAAGGTCAAAATCGATGAGATTTCGTGGATGAAAGATGGAGAAACTTGGGGAGATGCTAGATCCACTTGAAACCAAGCAAATCTATGGATCAAATCCAACAAAACTTCGTCAAACCTACAAATCACAAAAAAATTGGGGCTATTTTTGGTGGGGATTTTCGAAATTCGGGAAGAACACAACAAAATTAGGCTAGAAAACAACGAGGGGAGGCTCAAAAATCGTGATCAATGTAGCTCATGATACCAAGATGATGTAGGGTAGGAATCCTAATTGGTCGATCTTTCATGAAAGGAGCGGATCCCGTGATGAACACGAAGAACACGAGGAGGGAAACGAGGGGAAAATCACAAGGGGAACACAAGAGAACACTCAAACCAACAAGCATGATCACACATGCGCTAGATCCATGAACACAAAGGAAAATACAAGATCCAAAGTCAATGACGGACGATACAAGAGGTAACGGTCTTCTCCGTGAGGAGGTCTTGATGGGGCCGCCCAAGAGGGGGTCTTGATGATCTTCGCAAGGAGGTCTTGAATCCAAAGGAATCTTCTCTGAAGAGGGGCCGCGCTCTCTCTCGTGGAGTAGATCCGATGTGGATGAGCAATGCTCTATCTCTAAATATGTGCTAAACCAATGCTAACCCTAGAATGGAGGAGGGGGATGAGTATATATAGTCTAGGTCCACAAAGGGCTAAGTGAGTGGCGAAAGGGTACATGGGCTTCAGCCCGAGTGTGCGCGCAGGCAAGGCCGGAAGTTCCGGGCAGGTTCCGGCCAGGCTTCAGGCTATCGAGAGAGTTGGCGAGCTCGGGGCTGGTCTAGACTCCGGGGGCCGGAGGTTCCGGGTAGGCCGGAAGTTCCGGGCAGAGGCCGGAAGGTCTGGGCTTTCTAGAAGCTTGTCCGCGCTTCTTCTTCCTTCTCTTCCATGCTTCCCTCGCGGGTGGTGTAGTTGTTCCTTGGCGCTTGCATTCCTCCTCGTCGTCCATGAAGCTCCGACAATACCTATGCATGCACACGGGAGAAAATGTCAACTAGTATACCATCCTTGAAGGGGTCAAGTGAGCACGTGTAAAGGAGATGATTCACCTTTATGTATGTGAAATAGATGTGACACGTGTCACTTGCCGAATGAACTCTTGACATGGTGATGTCCATAGGATGCTCCGCATCACGTAGGTAGCAGCAACTCCTCTTACCCGGCCATCACTATTGGTCCTCTTGCTGGCCGCATTGGTCTTCTTGTTGGATGCGAAGCAGTGGAGCGTCCGGGAGGGCAACCTCTACGAGCTTCGGGCATGAAGCCGCGGCGAAGTCTGGTCGTACGATGGGGCATCTTAGACGCGGTGGCGAGGTGTGGTGATGTGGTGCTGTGGCCTGAACGGAGCCTCACTGTTGACGTATAATGTGCTGTGTAGACTCTTCCATCAGATCGATGTTTTGGTTGCATTGACTAGAGCATGCACTTCTACATGGTATCGGAGCCAAGAGGTCTTGAGTTCAAGACCCGGCTGGCGCAATTATATTGCAGCCCACTTTCGGTCCACGTTTAGGCATGAGGGAGCCACACGTGAGAGGAAGTGTTGACGTATAATGTGCTGCCTAATCTCTTCCATCAGATCGGTCTTTTGATTGCATTGACTAGAGCATGCACTTCTACACTCATCAATGTTGATTTTTTTTATTGTTCATCATGTTTACAGGTTGTCTACACTCGGTAAAACCTTTCCTTTTGCTGAGTCCATGCACTTGTCACATCCGGGGGCACGCACCATTTAATTTGAGGTCTTTATAAACTGCCGACCCTCCTGATGATCAGGATCAAGACGACATGTGATTATTGTCATTGTTCACTCACCTGCAAAAAGAGTCATTATTCACTTTTGTATATACCATGTTGTCATGCCGATGAGAGTAACATATATACCCATCAGTTCACTTGCATTCACATATATCAACATCGAACAAACTATTGCTTCTCTACTAATTTCTTTTGCACACGTAAGTAAATGTTGTCCACCAAGTGGAAGAAGGACAACGACTGAAGCTGATGATTTGGGTTGATCCATCTCTCCATTCTCGGCAGAAGAGAACACCAATCCATTTGTACACTTACATGGATGTCTGGATATCGTTGTTACAATACATATTTGTGTACGACTTAGAGATAGACTAGGATTCTCGAGTCCATCTTGTATTCCAGGTGATAGGCTTCTTGAACTCCAAGTTTTGTACTCCATATATATACACCTACAAGAGTCAGATCAATACAATAACAAATATTAGTATCCTACAATTTTCACATGGTATCAGAGCGGTCAGTCCAACGACGCCGATACTAAATTCCTCTACCACTTCCGCAGCATGCCGCCCCCCAGGAGATTAATATGTTCTACTCGGGGGCTCGGCACCCAGTCAATTAAAGATTCGATAGGTTTTGTAGTTTAGATTCAATTTTCGAGTTCCATGTCAGTAGGTCGAGTTATAGATAAATTTCAGTTTTTGAAATCCTATCAGAATAGTTTGAGTAGTCACCAAATAAACCTATTGATCCACCCCATTGTCCGGCGAAAATCTTCTCAACAGAAATCGGTGTTTCGGCGGCCCGGTGCCATCGACCTCCTGCCAACAACCTCAAGCCAGCAAGCATGGGTGCGGGTACCATGTGCAGCTGCTCCGAGCCACGTGCCGGAGATAGCGCACACCCGCCGACAAGCAGCATAGATCGATCCCTCCGCTACGATGTCAACAACGCCACGGATCGATCTATTACAAGCGGCATGGTGCCCTCCTTAATCGGGCCACGTGCACGGGCGTGGACGCCATTGTGCGAGCGCGATCCAGAACAGCGGCCGCCGGCTCCTCCAATAGGCATGCGATCCGATGTCCATCAACGCCACATATCACCTTGCCGTGGACACCAAGCTTCACCGAAGGTGCATCCAGCCATGCGTAGGTACGCCGTACGCCCATGCAAAGCAACTTGCATTCTAACATATCCATCGGATGGAGCATGCACATGGCCAGGCAAATCAATCTTCTACGAGGAGATGCATGCAGCAATACGCGCCAGCACCGAGCGATCTACATTGAGCATCTACACCGAGCTGTACGACTACATCACGCCAAAACACAAAAAAAAAAATCATCTTCAAGCACATCACGAGAAGCAACATCGACATGCATCACCCACACGCCAGGCCAGGCTGGTGTGAAAAAAGATGCAATTCTTTATCGACTTCTCCAACGCGACACGGCATCGACACATCGTCGCTGCGAGGGACACCTTCAAGCGACATCATCGTCGACACGCTGCTGCATTGCCATTGCCGACACTTCATCTCCAAAGTCTTCATCAACGTTGCCTTCACCAACATCTCCGTCAACACACTGCCGCCTCGTCCACACGATGGACCCCTAGCATTCTCTGACAGAATTTTCTGCAAGACGCTCTCAACAATGGCAATGACCGCGTCACGACGAAAGCCTCGACGACGTCATCCACGACGATATGACTGCAACGATATGGTGTCACTATAGTGTCACCCACCTACACGGCCACACGGTTCTGCAAAACCGATGTGTGCTCGATGGGTCTCCCTCGGTCTTGTCACCCTATGACATTCATAAGGTGCACCATCCACGACTGCAGATCCGTCATCTACAGTATAGCTCTTTTTTTTTGCGCTTACGGCTTTGTGCGGCTTCATCATCCACAGCGAATACATCATCGACCACATCTACATCATGGTCGGCTACATCGACATCGAGATACAGGGTTGGGTCTACAGTTACTCATCAACAGCAACTCCAGTCAACAGCGTCCGCATCGTCACTAGCGTCCACGCCACTTCCGCTGTGACTGCAGGAGGGAATAGAGGAGAGACAAGGAAGGCACCAGAAGGGGACGCAGTCAACGCCCTAGGTGCCGACCCATCAGAGGCGTAGTTGATGACGGCGGGGCGAAGAAGACGAGGAAAGCACAAGACTTCAAATTCAGTCACAATGACTGAGGGGGAATGTTAGAATACATATATGTGTATGACTTGGAGCTAGACTAGGATTCTAGAGTCCCGAAAATTGTTCGGCGCGGACGAGCTCGCGCGCTCTCGGTATCGAGAGGCGTTCGTTCACGCTGAGATGCGGGATTTCCGTTGCGGTACAGGTGGCAGGCGAGGTGATTTTTTAGCATCAGTACAGACACAAGCGCTCATATACACGCGCATACACTCACCCCTATGAACGCACACACGCACACCCTACCCCTATGAGCACCTCCGAGAGACTGAGCCGGCATATCATCTTGAGATTTACGAAGTCACCGTAGGCGCCTCGTCGTCGACGCACTACTAGGGAAAACCTTATACACAGAATCTTAGCAGCAGCGCGGTCTAAAAACAGACTCTACTACTAATTAGTAGCAACGAGCTTTAGAAAAGAGCGCTGCTAATGACTGAGTAGCAGTAGCGCTCTAGGTGAAACGAGCGCTACTACTATAATTGCCACGGTGTTGCCTCCAGGCTAGATATAGTAGTAGTACCCTTCCCGTGGACGCGCTACTGCTAAAGAACTTAGTAGCAGCGGTTTTGCTCAAAACTCGCTGCTGGTAAGTATGACCGCAACTAATTAAGTTTAGTCCCATACTGCTAAGCGAACAAGGTGTTTACCATCTTAAATATGTTGCTTCTCAACCTATCTCGAGCACTTGGTCTTTATTGAACTATATGTGTATGATTTGTGGTTGGAATATGAATCCTCGCCTGTACCTATACAGGTACAGTGAGGATTCATGTTAACTATTTAGATTATACACAAAAAGATCAATGATGATCAATGTATATTTTTGATATTTTTACTAAACAAAAGAAATAACTGCTTCCATTAGCAGTAGCGGTTTTTCCCAAAACGCGCTGTATATAAGTTAGCTATAGCGCGTTTTCTGTACGTGCGCTACTGCTAGTTCAAGTTAACCACCCCCCC
>NC_041380.1:13215648-13231232 GCF_002162155.2 Triticum dicoccoides
AGCCCGCCCTCGCCGCCCCTCCGTCGCCGAGCACCTCCCCGCCATCGTCTCTCCCTCTGTAAGCCCCCCCCCCCTCCCCAACCCCCTCTCTCTTTGCTTAGTTAGTAGATGATTTTAGTAGTAGTAGATGTTAATTTAGGGTTCATAGATAATGATTTTTAGAAGTAGTGGATATTAATTACTAGTAGATGGTAAAATAGTTGTATAATTAGCAGTAGTACATGTTAATTAGTAGTAGATGTAGTAGTTAGATGTTAATTAGTAGTAGTTGATGTGCTAGTTTCTTTCTATTTATAGTAAGTTTATATTTAGTAAGAACTAGTTGAATTAATAGAACTAGTTTAGTTTTAGTTGAACTAGTTAAGTTTTAGTTGAACTAGTATAGTAAGTAAATTAATAACTAGTTGAACTATTTCATTTTTAGAAAGAACTAGTTTTTTTTCTTTTTATACTAAGTTTATATTTAGTAAGAACTAGTTGAATTAATAGAAATAGTTGAATTAATAGAACTAGTTGAACATGCCATATTTGGTGTTATTTTTTAGTTTAAGCAATTATTTCATGTTTTGGTTACACCTCCGAGTGGCCTATGTTTTGCCGAAGTGTTGATTAATTTCCGTTCCGGCAAATTTCAGGCGCTCGATATGTCCTTTTTTAGCAAAGGTCATGCCGGATTTTTTCGTGAATTCTGGCATGACTTGTGCTAGAATATGTGGGAAATATCAAGTGGCCTGGATTTTCTTTGAAAAATGATGATCTAATTTAGGTTTTTTAGTACATATATTTAATTGTACAAGTTTAATCTTTGAATTATGAACGTAGGAAATGTCGTACTCGGACAACGACAGTCTCCCGGGGGAGTGCAGCTGGTGCCACGACGATCGAGGTATGTGCGACAGGTTCATTGAGCTGGACGAAGATCGGCGCTTCAGCATTAAGCTCGAGGAGACCTTCGATGTTGAAATGGTACACAACAACGAAAAGTATTTTTTTCGTAATGACTTCAAATATTTCAACGTCTAATTTTCATCTTTTATAATTCGACTAGCTTATCCCATGCCATGTAAAACGCTATGTCTTGGAGAGGATGGGTTTTGAAGACCATGAAAATTTTCAAACAAAGAAAATACACCTAAGGACCCATCATGATATCGATTTTGAAGTAAATCTGTATAATTCTCAGAGCGTAACCCATCTTGGTTGTCAAAATTGGGAAGCACTTTGTAAAATGTATGGTTTTTATGAGGGTATGATTGTCACCATGGATCTTGGTCATCCTGACATCGAGCAAGACAATATGGACATTTGGGTCCTTGTTGATATGCTTCCGATTCTACCGCAATGTGAGTTTCTCAAACATAGTTATTAACTAATTTATATTGTTTATTTCAAAATAGTTGACAGCTTACTTCCATTGACAGCTTATTTTGAATCTTCAAAGAATGTGCAGAAGATGGTAAACAAAACCCACTACATTGATGGCTCCGAATTAACTTATAAGGAGAAAAATCATCTGATTGCTTATTCTACTTTTTTTTTGAGAATTACAATACCTATTATCGAACTCCTCCAAATTATGATGAATACGTGTCACTAGTGCACGTGTTGAACCACGATAACTTCTATGGAGATACCCTGGTAAGATATTTTACTATTACGATATCCGTGCATCTTTTGCATACTTTTAAAACTAGTATATCATTGCTAACTACGAAGTTATTACTATGTTTTTCAACAGAAAATCCCGATGGATTGTGTGCCTCATCTGATGTATTACAATGGTCGCCTTGAAGTTCTGAACCTACAGCCAGGTCATCCTACGGATCTCACCTGTGCATATTGAATTTCTGAAACCGATGAACACATGCTAATCAAAGAGTGGAAAAAAATGTTTGGACATTCGTAAGGAGGTTCTTGGAAGCAACATTAAGCGAAAGGCAAGAATTGAAGACAGAATAATCTGCATTCTCCATAATGAAGAGCGAGGGGCTATCTTGTTTTTTGCTATTTTACCTTAGAGAATATAGTAGGTCCTAAGAGAATGTAGTAGGTCCTATGAGGTACAATATGTTTATTATGTAATACAATGTGTTAGAGTTGAAGATGTCAGGAGTACTTGTGATTACGACTAGTGACCAATGATATGATGATGATGATAAGTTGTTAATGTTATGATGATGATGATGATATTTATTATATTATTGGGTGAAAGAACCGCGGATTAGTTTCAAGTGGATGTCCGTCCACTTGAAACTAGTCCACACAGTTCTTTCACCCCGTGATGTAATAACTCATGATGATGTAAAAACAATTTGTAAATTCCTGTTGTATGAAAATTTGTGTAAAGGTGTATGAATACAACATGAAATAAAAAGATATAAAATACGAAATAATAGTAGCAGTGCGGGCAGAGAGAAGCGCTACTACTAATTACCAGCAGCGCTCCTCCTGGAACTCGCTGCTACTAAGTCGATTTAGCCGTAGCGTGGGTGGAGGCACGCTACTGCTATTCGTTAGCTGTAGCGCCTTATCAGTAGCGCACCACCCCGCGCTACTGATAGGTCTAAAACCCGCGCTGCTGCTAGCCTTTTCCCTAGTAGTGACGGGAACGTCTCCTCCCACTGAAAGCGCATCGCCGGAAATCCTGAAATAAATTCAGGAATAATGCGAGCACCAGGATTTGAACCCTGGTGGGTTAGGGATACCACTGTCCACCTAACCAACTCAACCACAGGTTGATTTGTAGACGAGGCGATTTAACGCGTGTAATGCATGTACGAGACGGAGAAGAGACGCCGTGGGAGACGGGGTGGGGGTCGACGTCAGCGGCGTTCAAGGTGATGTGTTAACGCGTCGTTTGTTTCGTGTTCCGTACCTGTATGTACCGTAGTACGGGAATGGCACGTGACGGTCGGCCCACCAGATGTATTTAGTCCAGCCCACGGGTCCTTGTTGGTCAGGTCTCCCCATTCGCAGTTCTTCAGTCATATCCTGGGAGTCCCCTCAAAAAAGAAAAGAAAAAAGCCATATCCTGGGAGAGGCGAGTCTAAATCTGGGGATTGGCACTCATCCCCACCGTGGAACTGTTCAGGACAATGCTCTTGTCGTTGTCGTTGAAGGACGAGGCGCGACATTTACACATTAGGAGTTTAAGTTATCGAAGCCAAGCGGATGTTTGGTTGATCGTAGTCAATTTCACTAGCATCCAGTTTGGAATGCTAAATAGCTGGTCTGAGTACGTTCGCAGTTCTTCAGCCATATACGCAGAGCATGTGTGGCTTCTATGATAAAAGCATGGTAGTAGCGGGAATAGCTATCTTGTTGAGGTCATCTAAATTGCGGTGGATGCACCATAGCTGTATTGCGTACCAATCATGAGCTGGGTGGAGATAACATCGTGTTCATTGTTGCCTTGTCATTATGCTTATCTCGTGGGAAATTTGGAACAAGAGAAACGCACGTGTGTTCCGTAACACCGCGGTGCCGGTAGGGGTTCTTGTTGCTCAAATCAAAGATGTATCCAAGCTATGGTGTCTTGCAGGGGCAAAGTAGTTGAGTAATGTAGTGCCGCGAGAGTAATATGCTGTAATTCGGCTTTTTGGCCAAAACCTCTAAACCTTCTTCTTAATCAATGAAAGTGGCAAATCTTTTGCCCAGTTTCAAAAAAAAAAATTTGTTGCCCTGTCATTGGAGGTGTGATGTTGAGCGGGGTTATGTAACTCATGTGTAATTTTGGATATCTTGAGGCAATTTTTTAAGGCCAGGATATTGTTAGGGGTTGTAATATGAGCGGATGATAGTGACTGAGACGCTCACCGCAGTCATTATATGTTGGTGGAGTGGTTGGAGTTGTTTGCAGTGGATAAATCGAATGGCAGGCGATGAGGTTCATTGAAAATGGATTGAGACTTGCATCTTTTTTCTTTTTGTGTGTGGATGTGACTTGGAGGAGAAGGATCGTGTCGAGGTGGTGAGCTTGTTTTGAAAAATTCCTTTTTGCTCGCGAGGAATTGTTGTCGGCTGCAAATTAGATGGAGAAAATGTGTCCAATTTTGTTAACTAATTTCTGTTTTTCATGTCGATGTTAATTGGAAAATCACGTCCACTTTTGTATACGTCATGGAGTATAGGCAGATCTGAACAGTGAAAACCCCCAAAAAAGATATTTTACTTTTTTGTTGTTTTCGTCATCATTACTGATACTTTTCTACTTTTTGCACACACTAGCAAAATGGTGGTAATGGAAAAAAACCACATTTCCATTTATGGCCACTTATTAGGCGCGAGTTGCGAGTTTTGTACTCCCTCGTTTTTTTAGTTTGCATATAAGATTTCGTCAAAGTTTGAGTTTGACGAACTTTGTAGAAAAAAAATATCAACATCTACAATACTAAAGCTATATGATATCAAAATTAATTTCATGATGCATCTAACAATACTGATTTCATATTGTGAATCGTGATATGTTTTTCTATAAATTTAGTTAAAGTTAACAAAGTTTGACTTTGATCAAATCTTATATGCATATTAAAAAGAAACGGAGGAAGTATTGGTTAAGCAGATTAGACTCTCAAGTAGACCCATGGGTGTACGGTCACACGAACGAGCAAATACAAGAGCGGACTGCAGTACTCGAAGCACAGAAATCAATTATCATCAGGCAAAGCGGGACGACAATTTATTTGTCAACCTATTTATAGCTTAACAGCCTCAACTCACACATTCGACACACAACACTTAGGGCATCTCCAACAGTTTGTATGTTAGCTTGTTGGTAAAATATGTCATGTTATCAACCAACACCTTAACATACAAAATTCCAATGAGTTGTATGTAGTTTGCCCAATATGATGTGAGATAATAAATAATATGCTCTCTCATTCTACATTGGAGCTTGTGCAAAGAATATTGGTTCATATACATACAACCTTTCTCTCTTCCCTCATTTATTGTATGACACATTATTAAAATCCTATGTGGCAAAATCTACCAACAATTATCTTACAACCATTGGAGATGCCCTTATAGCTTAAGGTGGGCACAGGGCCCAGCTTTTTTTTGTTCTACTGCAGACTAGTACTACTACCACAGACTGCTGCTGATTGATTTCTAGCCGAGCCGGCACTAACTTCACCTTGTTAACTCTAATCACTGCCTGAAGTTTTTTTATTCATCAAGCCTTGCGCGTTTGGCTGGGCTGGAGTCGTTGTCGGCGTACGTGGTGGATCTAGGAGCGCAGTTGGTGGTTGACCCGCAGCAGGTTCCCATGTCAGTGCACTTGTCCCCGTCGGAGAAGATGTGCTCTTCTGGATCATATATAGCTACGTCTTCAAAAACCACAAGACGGGATTGCACTTCAGGTTCCTCTTCGGGATCTCCATCTGCCATTGACTCAATATCAGCCCTGGCGTGAACTGAAGCCAGCACGCAGGAGACAACCTAGTTAGATCTGCAGTTTTAACAGCATCGCAAAGTTGACCCCGGGAGTATTCATGACACGAGCTGAGAAGGAGGAAAGAAAACCAGGAGCAAAAACAATCTGGCGCTGACGTACCTCAAACAAAGCCGCTGTGTGAGAGAAAGCTTCATCACCATTTCTCTCTTGCCCATTTCTCTCTTGTTCATCTATTTGTGTTAGATAGTGGTGTTTTTTTAAAGAGTGAATTCCACTTTTTACCCCATATTTATACATTTGTGACACTAATTACCCCTTCGAGTGAAAATTCGTCTAGAATACCCCTTTTGAAATCTTTGGACCCTTGTTTTTTGATGCGTGTCCATCAGGTAAGGCGTGAGGTGACGCCCTGTATCCAAAAACATGTGGACGGCCACAAGGAGTGAAACAGATAGACAAGAGAAGCTTGGACAAGATCGCCAATGATGCCCTCCGATCCTTACAGTTTTTTTTACAAATCAATGACGCAACATGCCGATCCTATCGACCATAAACAGACAAAATGTAAAACTAGGGTAAAACCGTGTTAAAAGTCTCCAAAATCCGACATTTCGATAAAAGTTCCGCTAAATAGGGTAATATGTGTCACAAATGTACAACTACAAGGTAAAAAATGGAATTCACTTTTTTTTAAACCATATGTTTCAGTGAGTTGATTCCACGGAGTCTCAAACTCATCAAATGTGAGCATGTGATGTATTATCTTGTGAAAATCTGACCTGAATTTGCTGCGCTTTGTGTAATGTGACCCAAGATATTCTTTTGCCCGCTTGAGCACATGCCATTTGCACCATCGGTGAGTAGTGTTTGGCATCAAATTTTTTATAGCTAGTTCCATCGCTCTGCATTGATCTGCAGACAAGGAAAAAGTCACTAGTACAGTAAACATCAACTCGACTTTGAACTGAACAAGTTGATTAGCAGCAATGTGATAATTCTTTTTTTAGCCTACCAGTGAGTATTGTCTGTGGATGCTTCCCACCCATCATGTGGATGAACTCAGTGAATACCCATTCAAAACTATCCTCTGTTTCATCTCTGACTAGCACCCCACCAAAAAATGATGCTTTGAAAGTGACTATTGACTCCAACAAATAATCCAAATGGCATGTCATACATGTTGTACGGTATGTTGTATCGAATGTAATCGCATCTCCAAAATAGTGGTATTGTGCTCTGCTTGCCTCTGTTGACCATAACAAATTTCATATGCGGCTCTCTTGATCAGGTTGTACTCTGTAGTACAACCCAGAATCATTTGCGCCCAGCTTAGCAAAAACGTCGACAGTCTTCTTAACATCATTGTCTACTTGCTCTCGGCTGATCTTGCCACATAATCCTCGCAACACTCTCTTATTGAATGGGACACTGGTCATTGAATCGAAGAAGCTACCAATAATATTATAGACCTTCCCAACGCTAATATTATTTTCATGGAGTTGCTTAATAATGTCACGTGTGTATATGTCAATATGCTTGTGTGAAGGCCAGTATATTTTCTTACCATATTTCTCAGTCGGCGCATGGTTGTGATCTGGCCTGTACTCATTTATGTACCACCCATTGTCACTTGATCGAAGCAATCTTATCATTGCGGGGCATCTGCATCGGCAAGTCCGTATGTTACTCTTCTTCTGGTGTCCCTGCAACAACCATATCAACCTCTATCGCGTCACATTCTTTTGTATACTGTTATAGCTAAATTGACAACAGGACAAATATATGTGGCAAATGCTTTTGAAAAGGTGTACTTACAGAGCAGCCACAAACTATCTCCTGCATACATTTTGTTATTTCCACATTTAGCCTGATCTTTCCGTATCTTACTCCAAAACCAATCTCCCACGAGCAGAGATTGTAGTAATCGTAGGCTTCTCCAAGTGAATCAAAGCTGCTCCCCACAACAGGGACTATGACAGGGTAGTATCGTCAGCATAAGGGGGCCATTCGGTAGATGAACTACCAACTCGGACTCTGCATCATGTATAATAATGTAATTCAGCATCATGGTCGAATGCACTGGCTAAGTATATGGAATACTCATTTCCAATTCAGTTTCCTACATAGTTTAACAGTGTGTCTTAAGATAATATGAGAAGAGTTCATTTGCACATGTAATGGTAGGTAAAGATCTGGCGAAGTGCTATACCTCTTCGTTCAACTTGGGGCTTCAGGGTGATAGATCCTCTGGATCGGGGTAGGCTAGATCATCCGGTAAACCTACCTTCTCTCCGAGTCGATGATCCCGCCGAGGTGGCCATGGTGGATGGCGACGGCGGTGATGATAGAGAGTGGATGGCGGCGATGGTGGAGCTTCCCGTGAGCACCGCGCTAACCCTAGATCGGTAGGGAGTATTGGTGGGGTTTGTGGCAACGATTAACCTCGTGAAACATGCCTCGGCTCCCCACCTCTGTTTATATAGCGCGGGTCACAGGGGCCCACCAACCATGGTTTGGTTGGGCGCCCCCGATCAGGGCGCGAGTCAAGGACCCGTCGAGCCGTTGGGCTCGATCGGGAGGAGATCAACCTAACATTCTCCCCCTTGATCTCAACTTTACTTTTTTAACTTTATACTTTCTAGTTTATTTGTTTCATCACATATTGGTACATAGAGCATGTTTCATCGTCACAACTTAATTGCCATTAGAATCATACAGCTACAACATACGTTATGTTTAGAAGCAAATTCTGTTTCTTTTGGGCCTGTCCAGAAATCATAAGGCTTTCCCTTAAACCCATGCCGGCTAAGTGTTCCTTGAACACAGTGGGTGGCAAGCCTTTCGTTAGCGGATCCGCAAGCATATCATTTGTCCTTATATGCTCGAGACTTATAGTTTGATCCTGGATTTTATCTTTCACAACATAATACCTTATCTCTATTGTTTTGGCAGCATTACTCGACTTGTTGTTGTGAGCTTAAAATACTACGGGTTGGTTGTCGCAGTACATCTTTAGTGGTTTGTGAATACAATCTACCACTTTCAAGTCGGGTACAAATATCTTTAGCCATATCGCGTGCCCCGTGGCTTCGAAGCATGCTATGAATTCTACATACATCATGGATGATGCAACTATCGACTGTTTGGAGCTTTTCCACGAAATAGCTCCCCCAGTGAGAGTAAAGACGTATCCTGACGTGGATTTTCTATCATCTCTGTCCCCCACAAAATCTGCGTCTGAATACCCTTTTATCTCTAGGGAATCACTTCTCCTGTATATTAGCATGTAGTCCTTCGTGCCTTGCGCATAACACAATGCTTTCTTTACCATCTTCCAGTGCTCCATGCCTGGATTCTCTTGATATCTACCGAGTACCCTGGTGATAAAAACTAAGTCAGGGCGAGTGCACACTTGTGCATACTGTAAGCTGCCAACTGCCGAAGCATATGGTACTGCTTTCATTTGATCGATCTCGTACTGGTTCTTGGAACATTGGAATTTTCCCAAAACTATCGCCCTTAACTATAGGAGCAGGTGTGGCTTTACTCGCATGCATATTATACTATTTAAGAACCTTTTCTAAATATGCTTTCTGCGACAGTCCTAAGACTCCATTGTTCCTATCTCGGTGAATTTCTATGCCCAAAACATATGATGTTTCACCAAGATCTGTTATGTCAAAATTTGAGGATAAGAACTTCTTTGTTTCTTGTAGTAGACTAACATCACTGCTAGCAAGCAGGATATCATCGACATACAAGATTAGGAAAATACATTTCCCAAATTTAAACTTTGCATAAATCCATTTATCCTAAATATGTTCTTTAAATCCAAAACTTTTAATCATTTGATTAAACTTTGAATAGCACTGCCGAGAGGCTTGTCTTAATCCATAAATGGATTTCTTCAGACGGCATCCCATATTTTCCTTGCCTTCCATGATAAAACCCTTAGGCTGTTTCATGTAGAAATTTTCTTTTAAATCCCCATTGAGAAATGCCGTCTTAACTTCCATTTGATGTAACTCTAGATCAAAATGAGCAACTAATGCCATTATGATTCTGAAGGAATTCTTACATGAGACGGGAGAAAATGTCTCATTGTAATCTATCCCTTCTCTTTGTGTAAATCCTTTTGCCACGAGTCGTGCTTTATACTTTTCTATATTCCCTTTAGAGTCATACTTAATTTTGTAGACCCATTTACAGCCTACTGTTTTGGCTTCTTTAGGAATTTCCTCTAAGTCCCAAACATCTTTGGAACTCATCAATTTCATTGAGTCTTCCATTGCCTTCATCCACTTCAATGAACGAGGGCTTCTCATGGCTTCTTCAAATGAGGTGGGATCTTTTTCCATATGAACCATTTCTGTGTTACAAACTTTAAAGTCAGTAGAAATAGCTGACTTTCTTGGTCTTGTAGACCTTCTAAGGGCCTCAGTTTCTGGCACATTTTGTGCCTCAACTTCTGGCACTTCTTCTAAAATTTGCTGCTGCACCTCCCTTTCATGTTCAACAACGGGTTCAGTCGGCTCCTGACGGACAGGTTCCGGGTCTACTCCCATAGTTGTCATGGGTCGAGTTGCAACTGCTAGTGAGAAAAATGGCTCTTGAATCATCGGATTAGGTGCATGCACCCTCTTCTCCTCGAGATCAATTTTCCGAGCTACCAAGCTCCCCCTCATCATTTCGTCTTCTAAGAAGACTGCATGTCTCATTTCTACAAACTTTGTATATCTGTCTAGGCAGTAGAAACGAAAACCCTTTGATCTGTCTGGATAGCCAATGAAGTGGCAACTCACTATTTTGGGATCTAACTTTGCAATGTTTGGATTAAACATTTTGACCTCTGCAGGGCACCCCCACACCCTGAAGTGTTGTAGGGAGGGCACCCTTCCTGTCCATAGCTTGTACGGTGTTTTGGGCACCGACTTGCTTGGTACTCTATTGAGAATGTGAATGACGGTTTTAAGCCCCTCCATCCATAATCCCAATGGCAAGTTGGAATAACTCATCATGCTGCGCACCGTATCCATAAGTGTACAGTTGCGCCTTTCAGCTACTCCATTCTTTTCTCCCATAGTGGGATACATTTAAAGCACATGAGTTATCATATCTTTCTCTTGCCAGAATTTCTCCCGCCATACGGAATATTTGACATAATATTATGTCAGCTTTACCTCGTTACGCAGGTATTTTCCCAGACTTTTCCCGCCATGCAGGTTTTATCATAATCATCTTTTTCCGCCATGCGGATAAGTCCCTGTAAGGGAACATTGCCAGAATTGGCTCTTTTGATTGCATATTCAATCATCAAGTTTAGGAATAAATCTGAATGGTCTTCAACATTAATTCCATATCACCGTTGGGCGGAAATGGAAATAATGCATATAACTCATAAACAATGTGATGATAGTATTTCTAATAAACAACTTTGCTAAGAAATAATAATCATCATCAACATTATTGCAGCGGAAAACTAGCAATATACATTTCTCAGTCTTTGTCAAATTCTCTGAAAAAATGTCACTTTGATACAAAATTTATCAGAGATTTGAACTTTTGAACATAAGACTCATAGAATTATAGTACTGTTATCATCAACGTTGGTCAGAAAATAACAATACCATATTTTAACTTTAAACAAATATCTTTCTTTTGTCATAGCAGAAACTATCTGCATCTTATTTCACCCATAGGGGAAAGAATTACTAAGAACATTTCTTCCAATTAAATTTTCCCGTTGGTTCCAATTTAATTGGGTGATAAAACTTTTACTTTGCAACAGAAGCTTTACAATATTCTATTAAACAACAATTCTCTACTCTTTTACTCTAAGAAATTTTAACCGCTTGGTTCAAAAATGCATTAGAGAAGCAACAATTTAATCTTTTACTTTAGTTCTATTAACTCTTAAAAGAGCACTTT
Source organism: Triticum dicoccoides (assembly GCF_002162155.2). Classification (NCBI taxonomy): domain Eukaryota; kingdom Viridiplantae; phylum Streptophyta; class Magnoliopsida; order Poales; family Poaceae; genus Triticum; species Triticum dicoccoides. The sequence continues at coordinate 13,226,972 of NC_041380.1, forward strand.
TATTTTCAATAATAAAACATGATCATGTTATTAACAATGTTGGTCGTAATAATAACATAATCATTTTATTTCAATAATTACTTTAATATGCTCTTTAAGTATAATTATATCTAAACTTTTATTTTCTTTATAAAAGAGCACTATTAGTTATTTACGCAGCGGAAAAACATGAATAAAAAATCATGAACTTTTTACTCTTTACAGAAACTTTTTCTTTTACTAAAGAAAAATTCATGAACTTTATTATTTTCTTTGTAAAAATTCATGAACATTTCTTTTTCTGAAAATTTTCTATTTTAATTTTGAGAAACATTTTCTGTTTACTTTTCTATTTTCTAAACAACAATTTTCGTTGGAAAAAATTGCATAGAAAATCTATTAGAAAATTGCCCAAAAAAAACTAGACAGAAACTATTAAAATGAAAAAAAAGAGAGGAAAAACGGCAGTGCAGTCTAGCCTCGGCCCAGCGCGCGGCTATTGGCCTTGGCCCAGCGCTAGCGACTGCGGCCTTTGCCCAGCTCGCCGCTCTCCACTTTCGGCCTAGTGGTCCAGCTGCGGGTTAGGGTTTGCATCACGGTCGTTCGTGACGATCCGACGGTCCAGCGTGCATCTCGCTGGATCAAAACCAAGCGACCTGTCGCCCCGATCGGACCCTAGCGCATTCCCCTCCCCTCACGCGCCGCCCGCCTCTGTGTCGGCCGGTCCGGTCGCACCGGTCGCCGGCGACGGCTTCGATGACCACCGCGACGCGCCGCGGCTACCTTTTCCCTTCCTTCTTTCCTCCTTCCTGTGACAGAGAGAGCGAGAGGGAGAGGCGCGGCCAGGCCCTCTGCCCCCTTTCGCGTCCGCTCTTGGCGGATCTCCAGCAGCTGCCCCGTCGCGCCGGCGGCAAGCCGGTGACGGCATCAGACGCCTCCGTGCCGCGCGAGACTTCTTTTCTCCCTCTTCCTTTTCCATTTTCACAAGAGAGACAGAGAGGTGCAGCGAGAGGAAGCGGAGCTCGGCCAGATCGCGCCATTGCCATCCTCCTCGCCGGTCGCGCGTCCTCCCTTGCGGTGGGCGTGCCGCTGTCGAGGGACTTGGCCGCGGTGCTGCCCCCCCCCTTTCTTTTGACTTTTTGACTTTCTTTTCTGGCGAGCTTGATAGCTCCAGTGGTTCTTCGTCCCCGCACCTCGGCTTGCCGATGCGTGTGGGGATCGAGTGGAATAGGCGCGGCCGATGCGGCAACGCTCTTTGCCGGTGAGGCCCAAGGCCAAAATCCGGTGGTTTACTTTGCCCTGTCTAGGGTTCTTGGGGGGTAGGGAGTTCTTTTGCTTTCTCTGTTTTTTCTTTTTACCGAAAATCATCTAACCAAGATGGCTCTGATACCATTGATAGATCCTCTGGATCGGGGTAGGCTAGATCATCCGGTAAACCTACCTTCTCTCTGAGTCGATGATCCCGCTGAGGTGGCCATGGTGGATGGCGACAGCGGTGATGATAGAGAGTGGATGGCGGCGATGGTGGAGCTTCCCGTGAGCACCGCGCTAACCCTAGATCGGAGTATCGGTGGGGTTTGTGGCAACGATTAACCTCGTGAAACATGCCTCGGCTCCCCACCTCTGTTTATATAGCGCGGGTCACAGGGGCCCACCAACCATGGTTTGATTGAGCGCCTCCGATCAGGGAACAAGTCAAGGACCCGTCGAGCCGTTGGGCTCGATCGAGAGGAAATCAACCTAACACAGGGGTGTCTTTTCCTGTAGATTGCTCCCACGCTGGTGCCGACAGGGCAATTGCATCGCAATTGCTGTTCACCGGAGCGTCTCCCGCATCACCAATGCTGGACTCAGCTGGCGCACACACCATGGGCTCGTATACGTCATAGGCGACCAAGGGTTGTGCGCCGGCGAGATCCGGCAGGGGAAATCTTTGTGACAGGAAGCAACAAATCAGGTTCTAAACGAAGCAACCACCACATAGAATAAGAAATGGGGGCTGAAAAGTTTACCTGTCGACCGGATCTGACAAGAACCCCGCGCCGGCATCTCCGGTGGTCACCATCTCCAGCCATGAGCTCCTGGTCTTATGCGGCGATGGAAGAAACATGATAGATTTGTTTTACTTTTCAGCGATGACCAGTCCGTCATGGGCCTAGAGTTCGGTGCCCATTTACGACCCATTTACCCAGTAGGAGAACGGCGTCTGCGTAACGGAGGCGGAGACGGAGGATGTTATGTGCCGATCCGATAATCCTGCACCAATGGAACATCAACTAGTTGGGCTGCTATATCCCTGTTATTTTTGACGCTCCGCACTTGTACTCGCCGTGGACGCACACGACAGCATTTAATACAACTAGCACATATGCTCATGCGTTATAATGGGGAAAATTGATGTTTTGCACAAGCATAATGTCTCACAGCATCAGATTCATTATGAAGAACATGTTGCAACGCAGCATCGTCCTTCTACAAAATGAACATAAAAAAATGCGTTGCAATTTAGTCGTGTTCGTATTTTCTTTACGGGACGTAATGTTCCATTGATTTCATTTAAATACAATCTTTTTTTAATGACATTTAAGTATGATCCTTTCATTAATTACCATGAAGTCCTCATCCGTTTTAGTCGGGAATCAAATCCTTCCTTTTTTAATTTAGTAGCCCCAAAACATTAAGGCCTATATATCCTTCCTTTTAATTATCCTACCTTTTTATCTCAAATCCTTCATGTAGAATTTATTAAGACCACAATTTTTCTAATAGTTATTCCACCGATTACCCATAATCCTTTCTTTAATTAGCCACACCCGTTTAAATATTATATGTAAGCCCACAATCCTTCCTTTATTAGCTCATTCGCTTAATTAACTCTCCCTAAACATGAGCCTTCGACCTGACCCTTCCCCATCTACAGGAATGAAGGGCGATTTGTGCGAACCCCGGGCTCTCCATCTCGCCGTTGCCGAAGCGGCGGCTCCCTCGCACTCCGCCGGACAATCCGGCGGCGGGAGGACGGGGGAGGCCCGATTTGCAACGTGTACATAGTGTAGGCGTGCCTAGGGAGCCAGCCGATGGCGTCGTGGAGGCGGCGGCACGACTAGGTCGGTTTTTTGCAGGTGTTGGTCTCCCCTTCGACGGCGAAGTTTCGGTGGAGCTCCGTGGTGGACCAGCTCCTTTATTCGTGCTCGCTGCTCGGTGGAGAGGTTGTGCACGGTTCCCCCGTGCCGGAGATCGAGGGATGGCGATTCTGGCGGTTGAAGATCTGGAGAAGGAAGGCGATACGAAGCGATGTGACGACGACGACGGCCATGGGTGTAGGTCCTCAGGGACCGTTGATTGGAGACTTCCCGTTTCGCCCGGGGGCTACTTCGATCCAAGGCGTCAGCGAGCAGCGGCGAACGGCGCGTCACCGGCTCGTCCACGGTGCCTGCGTAGTCGGGTTGCAGAGGGGCTTGGTTGTAATTTCCTTTTTCGTGTGGACAGTTCAGTAATTTGGCCGTTTTAATATCAACTCCTTTTCTTGCAAAAAAATAAATAAACATGATGACTACCACTCGTATATTTAGAGTGAGTTGGGATTCGTAAATATGAAAGGTGTATAAGTCTTTGGTTGTTACATCTAAGAGATAGACAAGAGGTCTTGTGTTCAATTCCCACAATGTTAATTTATTTTGACCCAATTCTTTTTCGTGGTGTCTCTATGAAAGCCCATAAAAGGCCCATCAACATACAAGTAACTGGCCCAAATCATTTAACGTGTGTAAACCAAACGTAAAGGACTAAACCAAACCAAGAATACCTATTCCCTTTAATAGTAGGTATAGATCTGCTACGCGTCATCGAGTTGTTCGTCCACCTAGCGGGAGCGCACGAGCCCGTCCATACCGTCGCCGCTCTCTAGAGTCCATCTTATATTCCAAGACATAGGCTTCTTGCACTCCAAGTTTTGTACTCCATATATACCCCCATAAAGGTCATATTAATATAACAACAAATATTAGCATCGTACAACTTATACAATCGTGTTTTATCAAAAGATCAAAATTTCTTGTACCGATCAGTCATAGATATGTAAAACGTCACGTCTAACATATGTGTGGCTCCAAGGAGATATGCCTGGCTACTAACCCTCCAACCACCTAAGCATAGGGCATCTCTAACACCGACCCTCAAACCGTTCGCACACGGTCCGAACGTGGAAGCCATTCAACGCGGACCTGTATTGGTCCGCCGAGAAGTCCGAATGTGTTTTCCCTCACAAATTGGAGACAAAGTG
>NC_041380.1:13231913-13239538 GCF_002162155.2 Triticum dicoccoides
ATGTACGACTCAGACACCCCGACCCACCCAATCCGCCCTCTTGGTCATATTTCCTTCCACTCCGCCCTTTCTCCCCCATTGCTTGCATCCGCACCCTCCACCTTTGCCACCACAGATGTACGTCTCTGGCCGCCACATAGGCATTGTCGGACATCGGCAACCAGCACAGACGTGCCTGCTCGCATTTACGACGGTGCTGCCCACCCTGGAGCCGTTTCTACCTAGGTACACTCTAACCCCTATCGGCGACCACCATGCCGGACACCACGCTCGACAAATGTTCCGTCAAATGCCATTGAGCTTATTTTCACACGTTATGTCATTTTGTAGAGTACAAAGGATGGCATGCTACTCGGCGATGGAGGATGAGTTGTTGTGTGATGCGTGGTTGTCCGTATCCGCGGATTTCATAGCACTTTCTAGCAGCAAGTGCATGAATCATTTTACGCATGAAAGCAAATTATGCCCTACGACATGTACATCATTCAAGAAGGCAATGTGAGGTCGTTATCGTGTCGCTAATACGCTATGTAGACCAGTGTCACCAAGTTTTGTAATGTGGTTCGTCAGCTGGAGGTAAGGAGACCATTCCTCGCAGCAGATGACGAGTATATGTGGGACAACATGATCCGTTGAGACATTATTGTACTAAACATAATTTGCATGCTATGTATGGATGATTTGTGTTATTTTCTATCCAAACTTTGATGAATATCGTCTAGTTTGCATGTATTTCATCCCGTTAGTTCAAATGCGGGTTGAAATGTATGCGGGCAGCGTAGATAGCGGCCTCCCGCATCCGCAGACCGGTCTCCTCCTGCTTGGCAGACGGACGTGGGAGGAAATTTTTGGGTCGCCATTGGAGATGCCCTTATACATTTTTAAAACACATTACAGATGGAGACACTCATTTATATGCATGTAGATTCAACCCCTATGATACAAAGTGCGTGGATTTGTTCATTTGGATGTTCAGACGTCTCTAGAGAGAAAAGAAAGAAAAACTAAAGGGAACAAAAACGGAGAAAGACACAAAGACAAAAATTACGCCAACATGCCCAGCATTGAAAAATGAATACAAAACACAAAGATGCTCGTAAAAAAGATAACACCCACACCACACGCCCAACCTTCCCTCCCATTCTTTTCCGCGTAACGCACAAAAAAAAGGACGAGTGATGACATATCAAGGTTACAAAAAAGAAAAGAAAAACGTTCTGACATAGAGAACAATATGTGGAAGCAAGCGACATAAAACAATGCCAGATCGGGATTTTGCGCAAGATTTAGAGCATCTAGATCCAATGGCCAAGCTATTTTGTCCAGTTGTTTCAAGCACTGCTAATTGCTGATATATACTAGAATCTCTGTAAATTTTTATAAGATGATTTTAGAGTCTATATGGTGTCAAAATACATCTTGTATTAAGGTACGGAGAGAGTAGTAATTAACACGAGATGAAAACATTAAATATTGAACTTTTGTCGCGGGTCCACCTATGTGTTTTTGTTACTACAATTTGGGTTCCATCTCCATTTGATAGTCTATGATCGCCAGCTTGCAAAGTGTGACTTCCTATGTAAATCACTAAATAAATTTCAGAGGAAATTGTGAATGTCTTATAAGGTAAACCTGACATCAAATACTCAAATGGATCCCAAAAATCTTCCATTCATGTAATGAAAACTATAGTTTGAACACTATGTTGACATTTTAATTATCGATCTTTTGTGTCTTTCTTGTTTTTGTGGAAATCGAACATTCGTGATTCATTGGATATCAGCGATGCTACAGTTATGGACTTTTTTACGGATTTGAAGCTACGGACAAAGGTGTCGTCTGTTTGGGAAGAGGGAGGACCCCACCTGGAAATTCAGGGGGAAGGACCGAATTATGAGTTGACACGCATGTCCGTAATATGGATTCCGTAAGTCTATCATTTTCGATTGGATTTTAATAGACCTGCATCTATATTATCTGGACTATGTTTGACATTACCATTTTGTGGTGGATTCAATGGTAAATTCTTTTACCTGGATTTAAATTTGACATCTCTCCATCTTGATGATTTGTACATGAATGCATTCCACTCATGCCTATACATGCTTGATGAATTGGATGTGAATTCATATTCCATTTAACGCGCACGAGTTTTGTTGCTTGCACTCTATAAAAGGTTTAACAAAGAAGATTTTGAGATAAAAATATGCTCTTTATTTCACACACAAGAAGAAACGACGAGCATGCAGCGAACTCTCATTTCTTCTCTACATCCACCAGATCAAGATGCAGAGGGAACTCTGAAAGATTGGGACATAAAAAAGCACAAGATAATCGATATTATTCAGGCGACAACAGGTCCAATCACGCGGCCTTAGTGCAGCGGTTCTTGCAGAAGTTGGTGACGAGATCCTTGCACTGCAAGCCATCACGGCCAGTGACGGTGGACTTGGCGCAGGTCTTGCAAGCCGGGTTGCACCCGGACGGCGAGGCATCCATGCGTGTACACTGCGGCGGGAAGGACCTAGTGCAGAAGCCACACTTGTTGCAGCACAGCGTCACACCTGTAGGCAGCCAACAAAGGTCAATAACCCGCTAAACTGACTTATTCCACGAGGTGACGAGGAGGAATCGTAGCCTCACCTTGGCTGTGGGCCAGGGGCAGAGCTGTTGCGAGGAAGGCGAGGAGGGCCAGCGTGGCGAGCAGCACCTAGGGCCTCATGCTGTTTGCAATGATCAGGTTGGTTGGTTGTTGGGTGCGTGGATCCGCTTGGATCCCGTCTTTATGCGTATTTGTTCGTGTGTCTATAGGATATATTTTTTCGATCTATAGTTCACTTCATCGGTGACGGTTGTTGCTTTTGTGCGCTGGTACTGTTGGGCCTTATTAAGACGACTTGCCGACTGTGTACTACAACAAGTGTGTCCCAGCTCCAGTGAGGGAGGAGTGATGACGGCGGTGCTCCTTTGGTTCGCTCCGGTGCTTATAGTTGGCACTAGGTGGTCTACGGACATCGATGTAATTTTTGTTACTTATGTGCTCTTTGTACAACCATGCTATGATGAATAGATAGGAAGTTTTTTTTGCAAAAAAAAAAGCCAGTGTCCTATTAATGAGGACAGAGACGACCCTCCCTTTCTTGAATCTTGATCCCTTAGTTTCACTTCCAAATGGAAGATGGGCTGTACATACTAAAAACATCCTGAGCAAAGCCTAGGACTGGTTTGTGTAATGGTTAGTATAATGGTTAGTATAAGGCTTTGATGAGTACCTCTGGTGTACGACCTGTATCCGATACTTTTTTGCAGCTTTATATTGTCCGGGCAAAAATATATGGATGCCTTCATATGTATCGTCATACAACTGTTGACATGAAATATTGGATGTATAGCAGCATTCAAATCAATATATTTCTGTATATATGCACTACTTTCATGTATAAAAACACTTAATAATCTATGGTTGTTTCATTCGACGTACTCTTGGGAAGGTACAAAATTCTGTGGTAAGTTATGGTGTTAGTATGTATTGTTTCATTCGACATATTCTTTGGAAGGTACATAATTCACTGGTGGAAAAAAGGCCTTTGGTCGCGGTTCGCAACTGCCATTAGTCGCGGTTGCGCAACCGCGACCAAATAAGCGCGACTAAAGCCCCCCACCTTTAGTCGCGGCTGCTTAAGAACCGCAACTAACGGCCCGTCCACGTGGGCGCCAGGCGGCCGTCGGGGCGGAGGACCTTTAGTCGCGGTTCTTCTGGCCAACCGCGACTAAAGGCCGCCACAGGTTTAGGGTTTTAGCCCCCCCCCCCCTAAACCTGTTTTCTGTTTAATTTGTATTGTTTTATTTCTTTTGTGCTTTATTTTAATTTTAAAGGAGTTTCATATATTCTGCGGTACTACATACATGCATATGAATGTACAATTTCAAATAAATTTGAAATTAGAACCAAAAAGAATTCAAGAGGAATATACAATATATATTCAATATCATCGGATGACCATATACAATTTTGAACAAGTTTCCATACATGATTTAATGCATATAAAGTTCTACGTCCTCGTAATAGTGTTCTCCTTTAGGATGGAGGACTTCCCTGCTGAACCATCCAGCTAGTTCCTCTTGAAGTGGTCGGAAGCGAGCTTCTGGACTAAGCATCCACCGGAGGTTATTCCTCTGAGCATTGGTATCACTCGGAACCCGCTCAGAGGTGTATCTCCGGATCATCTCACAGACATAGTATCCACATAGATTGGTCTCCGGTGGCTGAATATCCCCAGCATTCTTAGCCTTTAACATTTTGAATTCTAGCTCTTTTTTGAATTCACCGACCTTTGTATCTACGAACCGTCTTCAAACCCTACGAGGCAAAGAAAATTAAATGAACAAGAGAGTTATTAATTAGTTACTTGATATTAGGAAATGAACGAAATAGGCCGATCGATATAGAGCGCAAATGAATGAAAATAATTACTTCTGCAGCATTCTTCTCATGCCGCCCCAAAGCTTTGGATCCATATTCACAGAGTCGTGGACGAGACATTCTGAGGTGTTAACTTTAATTACTAGCAGAATCCAGTGGAACCTGCGGACACGATACATGCACAGTACGTCATGCATAACTCATCGATTAGCCGGCCACATACCATGCATGGAGTAAACAAAAGAGAATGTGCTCAAGATAGAAACACTCACTCAAAATGGTAAGGAAATAGAATATCACTTTTGAGTTCCTGCTTTGTAAGAAAGTGCCACAGGTCTGCCTCCACGTCGGCGGGGTGACGCTCCAACACATGTCCATTAACGATGTGTGGGTCAATGAACCCAACATCATGGATGTTCCTTACTCTGCATTCCTTAATCTTCATTCTGCATGTATAATAGCGGACACAACAATATAGTTAGGACATATATATAGTGCAGGCAATATGAACGAGATGGGGTAGAAATTAATAAATCACTTACAGAACGTAGCAACTGATGATAGATTTATCGAGCTCGCGCAGATTGAAAAGCTGGAACAATTCACTCAGTTCAATTTGTACATAGTAATGTTTGAAGTGATGCTCATGTCTAACTTCCGCATAAATATATTCTTTGGCGTTTTTATTTTTTATGTAACCCTTGTACCATTTCAGTAGACCTTTCATTTGTGGAGGTAGATCCTTTTCCTGCGCAGGCTCGACGAGAGGCCCATTCTTGACATATGTAATTACTACGTCCTTCACTGGCGCCTCATCAAGGCCTAACAGTTCACGAAGAGTAATACCTAAGTTGGCCGCTTGTTCTCTGGCACTCGTTACAGTCAATCCCTGTGCTGCCACAACTTGTATGATCTCGGGGGCATCCGGACAGAAGGCTTCCACTATAAGCGGGGCAATCGATTGTTTACTTTGTTCCCCGAGCTGGGCAACTTGTTTCCCGCTTTTTTTACTTTCGGCCTTCTCCCGCTCTTTGTTCTCCTTGAACATGAGTGCCTGCCTGCGAAGTTCACGTGCATAGTCGTTAGGCAGATTCTTCGCGGCTTGGGACGGTGTGCTCAAAAATGACTTAGCCCACTTCTTTTGCTCATCAGAAAATACTGGCTTGGGCTCGGGCTCTCTTTTCTTCTTGCAGTCCGCCTTCCATTTCTCCAAATCAGCAGCCGCGGCCGCGTCGACTTCCTCGGCACTACGTTCCCAAGGCCTTGTGGGGAGAGGCTTCAGTGATGGCTCCGGTACCTTTGTGGTCTTAGGTACATAAGGGTCCAGGTTAATAATCCAGGACTGCTTCTGCTTCTTTGCCGGAGGTGGATTGGGGGGCGGCGTCTGATCACCCGCCGGACGAGGACTGGGGGGCGGCGGCTGATCACCCGCCGGACGTTGTGGACTGGGGGGCGGCGTCGGCTGACGTGACGGAGGTGTAGGTGAACCGCCACCACCACCACCACCACCACCACCGCCACCGCCACCACCACCACCGTAGGGGGGTGGACTTGTTGTCCTTGGCGCCTCGCCTGGAAACTTGATAAACTTCTTTTGCCATAGAATGAAATGGCGCTTGACATCTCCAAGTCTTTTCTCCCCTTCAGGTGTAGCAATGTCAATCTCCAGGTCCTCAAACCCTTGGACTATGTCCTCCACCGTGACACGAGCATAGCCATCTTGAATGGGGTTGTTGTGGTAGAGTGCTCCAGGTAAACATGGTAAAGCACTGCCGATGGCTACCTTCATGGACATGTTCTCGATAGGATAATACAGATGACATTCTTTCATCTCCTTTATATCGTCCACGGGGTAGCGAGGAGGCTCCGGTGAAGTAATTTCGACCACCAGAGGCTCCGGTGCAGTAATTTCGACCACCAGAGGCTCCGGTGCAGTAATTTCGATCGTCGGTGCATCTGCACCAGCCGGTGGGGCCTCCGTGGAAGCCACGCTGCTTCTCCGCTGCTGGCTTCCGAGATCCGCTGGATGATCTTCATGCTGCACCCGAGCTGCATCTCTTTCGGCTACTAGTACACTCATGGTTTTCTTCATCACATCCATTTCCGATGCCAACCGCGCCACAACATCTGCTTCCCGATCCATCTTTCTCTTACGGCTTCTGTAACCGTACGGGTCATCGTTCTGGGCGAACCCTATTTTCCACGGAATGTGCCCCATGCCTCGTACACGTCCTCCGTGTTCAGGATTCCCGAGGGCTTTTGTCAACGCGTCGTTCTCTCTGTTGAACTTGACCTTCCCCTGTTGAGCATCCCTCATTGCGTTAATAAGGGCTTGGTTGGGTTTAATTAATTTGCCCCGGTAAACACACTCCCCTGTCTCCGGGTTCAGCGTTCCCCCATGCCCGTACCACCAGCTTTTGGCCCTTGGGTCCCATCCCTCCGTACCTGGACGGATTCCTCGCGCCCTCAGCTCGTTCCCCATCTTCTCCAACCTAGGCACCCAAATGCGATACCCTCCTGGCCCCATAACATGATTGTACTCCTTCTTAGCCGCATTTTCCTTATTTTTTTTCGATATTTGAATGAACTGCTCCGATTTCTTTTGCTTCACAAATTCTGGCCAATCATGTTTCAGTTTCTCATATTGTCCTTTGAAATCCGAAGTCTTGTTCTGCTTGACAAAGTCATGGGCTAGATTTTGCTTGAATTTCCGGAATGCGTCGGCCATCTTATGAAGAGCGAACTGTTTGACTAGCCTCCTCCTCTCCTTGTTTTCCTCAATCTTGTTACCCTCCTCATCGAATTTGTTGTATTCCGGAGGTAGAACGAAATGTTCCATAAGCTTCTTAAAAAAGGAGGGGGCGAGGAAGGGGTGGGAGAGGGTGTCGCGGTAGAGCGCGAGACGGGGCGGCAGACGACGGCGTCACGGAGAGGGGAGGCGAGGACAACACATTTATAACCCTCGCCGTCCCCTCTCGATCCCTAAAAAAACACCGCGCGTATCGCCGCCCCCTCGCCGCCCCTCTCCGTATATACGTTTTTTTTGTTAATTATCAAATTTTACGGGTTTTTTTGTTAATTATCAAGTTTTAAGTTATTTACCGTTTTTGTTAAACTAAGTTATTTACCGTTTTTGTTAATTATCAAATTTTACCTTTTTTTTGTTAATTAACTAGTTAAAAAATTCTCTCTCTCTCTCTCT
>NC_041380.1:13240579-13262148 GCF_002162155.2 Triticum dicoccoides
GGAGGCGACCCGCGACTAAAGGGCCTTTAGTCGCGGTTGGGGAGGCGACCCGCGACTAAAGGGTAACCTTTAGTCGCGGTTGGGAGGCGACCCGCGACTAAAGGACTTTTTTGGCGGGTTTTTCGTTCCCGCGCGCAACCACCTTTAGTCGCGGTTGGGCAGGCCAACCGCGACTAAAGGTATTTTCCAAATACTTTTTCTTTTTCAAAATCTTAAAAATACAAATAATATATCAAAAAATTCAGAAAAATAAAACTAATTCAATTCAAAATTCTAAAAATACAAATAATATATCAAAAAATTAAGAAAAATAAAACTAATTCAATTCAATATGTTAAAAATACAAATAATATATCAAAAAATTAAGAAAAATAGAACTAATTCAATTCAATTTGTTAAAAATACAAATAATATATCAAAAAATTCAGAAAAAAAACTAATTCAATTCAAAATGTTAAAAATACAAATAATATATCAAAAAATTCAGAAAAATAAAACTAATTCAATTCAAAATTCTAAAAATACAAATAATATATCAAAAAATTCAGAAAAATAAAACTAATTCAATTCAAAATTCTAAAAATAAAAATTATTACACATCATTTCTTCCCTTGTGTCCCTGCTTGCTTACGATTGTGCCGTATCCATGGAGCATCCTCATCATTTAACTTAATGCTTGGGTCGGTGTTCACTTTGAAGGGCGGAATTTCAGCAAACATATTATAATCTTCTGACATGTCTGTCTTGTCCTCCACTCCCACGATGTTTCTTTTCCCTGAAAGAACAATGTGGCGCTTTGGATCATCGCATGATGTACTGATCGTTTTCTTATCTTTCCGTTTCCTCGGTTTGCTACTCATGTCCTTCACATAGAAAACCTGAGCGAATTCTTTCGCTAGGACGAATGGTTCGTCAAGGTAACCAAGATTGTTGAAATCCACCATTGTCATTCCGTATTGCTGGTCCACCTTTACCCCACCTCCTGTTAGCTTGAACCATTTGCACCGGAACAAAGGGACCTTAAAGGAGGGTCCATAGTCAAGTTCCCATATCTCCTCTATGTAACCATAATATGTGACCTTTTGCCCATTCTCGGTTGCTGCATCAAAGCGGACACCACTGTTTTGGTTGGTGCTCTTTTTATCTTGGGCGATCGTGTAAAATGTATTCCCATTTATCTCGTACCCTTGGAAAGTCGTTATAGTCGAAGATGGTGTCTTGGCCAACATGTACAGCTGATCTACAACATCATTGTCATTCATTAAATGTTTTCTCAACCAACTGCCGAAAGTCTCCATGTGGGCCTTCCTAATCCAGGATTCAGGCTTCCCCGGGTTCTCCGAGCGTAAAATATTCTTGTGTTTCTCAAAGTACGGAGCCACCAAGCTGGAATTGGTCAGTACAGTGTGGTGTGGTTCAGTCAGAGAATGGCCGTCCATACATATCGTTGATTTCCTTCCGATCGTGCCTTTTCCACTTAGTCTCCCCTCGTGCCGCGATCGAGGAAGACCAATCGGCTTAAGGTCAGGAACAAAGTCAACACAAAACGCAATTACCTCCTCATTTCCATAGCCCTTGGCGATGCTTCCTTCTGGCCTAGCACGGTTACGAACATATTTCTTTAATACTCCCATGAACCTCTCGAAGGGGAACATATTGTGTAGAAATACAGGACCGAGAACGAAAATCTCTTCGACTAGGTGAACCAGGAGGTGCGTCATAATATTGAAGAAGGATGGCGGGAACACCAACTCGAAACTGACAAGACATTGGATCACATCGTTCTGTAACCGTGGTAGAACTTCTGGATTGATTACCTTCTGAGAGATTGCATTGAGGAATGCACATAGCTTCACAATGGCTACTCGAACATTTTCCGGCAGGAGCCCCCTCAAAGCAATCGGAAGCAATTGCGTCATAATCACGTGGCAGTCGTGAGACTTTAGGTTTTGGAACTTTTTCTCCGCCATGTTTATTATTCCCTTTATATTGGTCGAGAATCCAGACGGGACCTTCATACTGCTCAGGCATTCAAAAAAGATGACCTTCTCTTCTTTGGTCAGAGCGTAGCTGGCACGACCTTGAAACCATTCCGGATGCCGGTCATCAGGGTCTTTCAAACGTTGCTGGTCCTGCCGTGCTTCCTTTGTATCATTTGTCTTCCCATACACGCCCAAGAAGCTTAGGAGGTTCACGCAAATATTCTTCGTAACGTGCATCACGTCGATTGCAGAGCGGACATCTAGGACTTTCCAATATTCTAGCTCCCAGAATATAGATTTCTTCTTCCACATGGCTGCGTGCCCGTCAGCTCCCTTCGGAACTGATTGTCCGCCAGGACCCTTTCCAAAGATGACTTTCAAATCCTTGACCATATCAAATACCTCAGCACCAGTGCGTTCCGCAGGCTTCGGCCGGTGATCTGCCTTGCCGTTGTAATGCTTGCCCTTCTTTCTTACTGGATGAATTTTCGGAAGAAATCGACGATGCCCAAGGTACACGTTCTTCTTACAATTTGGCAAATGTACACTTTCAGTCTAATGTAAGCAGTGCGTGCATGCATTGTATCCCTTATTTGACAGTCCCGAAAGGTTACTAAGAGCAGGCCAATCGTTGATGGTTACGAAAAGCAACGCTCGTAGGTCAAATTCCTCTTGTTTGTGCTCATCCCACACACGGACACCACCCCACAGCTGTAAAAGTTCATCAACTAATGGCCTTAGGTACACATCGATGTCGTTGCCGGGTTGCTTCGGACCTTGGATGAGCACTGGCATCATAATGAACTTCCGCTTCATGCACAACCAAGGAGGAAGGTTGTAGATGCATAGAGTCACGGGCCAGGTGCTATGGCTGGAGCTCTGCTCGCCAAAAGGATTCATGCCATCCGTACTTAGAGCAAATCTTATGTTCCTTGCATCAGCTGCAAAATCTTTGAACCATCTGTCGATCTTTCTCCATTGCGTTCCATCTGCGGTGTGTCTCAACTCCCTGTCCGACTTACGGTCCTCTTTGTGCCATCGCAACAACTTGGCATGCTCTTTGTTCCTGAACAGACGTTTCAACCGTGGTATTATAGGAGCATACCACATCACCTTGGCGGGAACCCTCTTCCTGGGTTTCTGGCCCTCACCATCGTCACCAGGGTCATCGCCTCTGATCTTATAACGCAATGCAGTGCATACCGGGCATTCATTCAAATTCTCGTATTCACCGCGGTAGAGGATGCAGTCGTTGATGCATGCATGTATCTTCAGAACCTCTAAACCTAGAGGGCAGACAACCTTCTTTGCTTCGTACGTACTGGCGGGCAACTCGTTATCCTTTGGAAACATATTCTTCAACATTTTCAGCAAGTTTTCAAATGCCGAGTCAGCTACACCTGCCTCTGCCTTCCATTTCAGCAAATCCAGTGTGCAGCCCAGCTTTTTCAGACCATCATCGCATCCGGGGTATAGCGCCTTTCTGTGATCCTCTAACATGCGATCCAAATTCTCCCTCTCCTTTTCAGTTTCGCAGCGTCTCCGTGCATCAGCAATGGTCCGACCAAGATCATCAACGGGATCATCACGTGCCTCTTCTTCACCTTCCCCTTCACCTTCAGCATCCTCCATGAAAGTATCACCGAAATGAGCAAGATAGCTTTCATCGATGAAATCATCCCCTTCTTCATCTTCTTCCATTATAACCCCTCTTTCTCCATGCTTGGTCCAACAATTATAGCTTGGCATGAAACCGTGCCGAAGCAGATGCATGTGAACATCTCTTGAGGAAGAGTAACCCTTCTGATTCTTACAGATAACACATGGACAGATAACAAAACCCCCCTGCTTGTTCGCATTAGCCACTACGAGGAAATCTTTCAAACCCGTAGTGAACTCGCGGGAGAGTCGGTTACCGTACATCCATTGCCGATTCATCTGCATTATTATAATATAAAATATATAATTAACCATCATGCATTTGTTAAACTAACTAGCTACAAACAATATAAATTAAACAATGAACTGCACACATGCATATTTTATCAATGACACATCAAAGGTTCATCAAGTTGCTAACCGCGATCGAGGAGTGTGGCTCCAACACTTTATGTCATGTTTGTTTCATGCTCTTGGGGCATTTCATCAAACACCTTATGTGCATAAGAGGAACCAAAAGCAAACCTACACCCACTTGTGAAGAGAATGGCTCCAAATGGCTAAGTGTTGGCTGCTGGATGGGTATATATAGGGGAGGGGCTTTAGTTGCGGTTGGCCTGGTAAACCGTGACTAAAGGTGCCCGAAGGCCTTTAGTCGCGGTTGTCCTGGCCAACCGCGACTAAAGACCCTCACGTGCGCCAGCTGGCCACCGAGCGCCCTGGGCCCAGGCCTTTGGTCGCGGTTCACCTCCAGAACCGCGACTAAAGGTCCCATTAGTCGCGGTTCCTACAGCTTCGCGACTTATGGGGCTGGACGGAAGCCTGTTTTTCCACCAGTGATTCTTTTGATTAGGTGGGAGTATATAAGCTATGGTGTTAGTCTGCTGATCGTTCTACTATCAGAAATTCAGAATTACAAATGCATATAAAACTAAATCCCCCATCTCCACATTTCAGCATTTGTTGCAGCAGCCATAAGTGCTGTCATATATTTTCTATTTTGAATTTATGATGAGCTAATGAATGGCCAGTAATTACAAGTGCAAAAAACCATTGTGGTACAAAGTTTATCACTGGCAAGATTACACGGGCGCAGCGGAGTGTGCTAACCCCTCTAGTCCACTAATGCGAGTACGTAGCATGTCATTTTACTGGAACGGGCTTCTTGCTTCGACGGGCGACCATAGTGACCACAATGCTTTTGCTTTATTTTTGCTGCAACCAACCACGACGTTTGCTAGAACCGGCACCGTGAATGAGAGAAGTCCGCATTTCAACCTCGAACTAAACAATCGGTTTAATATTACAACCTTGAAATTTGAAAGCGGTTGAAATACACCCTGAACTAAATAAGGGGTCCAAAACTCAACCCTGGTCTCGGTTTTGCATTGGTCAAATGGTTTTGACCGTATTCAATGCTGACTGGGCAGCGCCATATCAGCATCTACGACTGCTAAGAGTTAAAAAACTATCTCTTTCTCTCTTGTGGCAGGTGACCAGCAACGCTGGACCTTCGACACCGTCCCTCCTGCCCCCGCTCTAATGTATCTTCCCTTGCCCATCTCACCTTGCAGCAACAACAAACAACATCGCCGAGCAAGCAGCAACAACACCATGCAGCCATCAGAAGCCAAGGGAGGAGGTGCTCATTGCTTGCGCAACACGCAAACAAGAGAGGAGGCCTGAGGGTCAAGGAGGTACTTGTCGGATGGGAGAAGAGGCACTCTCAACCTGGGAAAGGAGGACTCGTCGCTGGGGCGGATTGGGCGGTGCTTAGCAGTGGCAGCCGTAGTGGAGGTCCCCACCTTCCATACTTGGATAGAGCGGGTGACGTGGGCTGGACCCACGTTAGGGTCGGCAACGAACCATGATCCAACATTTCAGATTCGTTGCACATCATGGCGAGGTGGGCGGTGGAGGACGAGTGCATGTTTACCACTCTTCTTAAACTCCAATAGCATGTGAAAAAGAAAATCCTTATAAAGGGGCCTCAAATCTCCTCTACTCATTAGGTGGGACTAAACTTCCCATTACCATGTCATGACTCAACTTAACACCTGCGGAGGCTGAAGAGAGGCCGGGGCCAAGGAAGAGCGGACGGAGGTATCGAAGATGCGCGATGCTGTCAGGGGCTCAGGAGCGCCTTCGAAGTTCGCCATCACAGTTGTGCTGGCAAGGCCAACAAGGATATGCAACGTCCTTGGGAAGGGTCGGTAAGTCCCTTTATATCTTCAATTTATCGTCTCATGGTACTAATTATGAGTATTCCTTTTTGATTTTGCATGTTTTTAGGGCTTTCCTGTCCTGCCAGGCCGGGCATCATCCCAGAGAGGACTCTGTACCACCCCCGATTGTGCCTGCAGCCCAGGATTCTACTACCCCGAACGCTTCAAGCCATGATCAGAGTGTGCTGCACTGAAGGCCGCCGCCTCCAAATAAGGTGAAGATAGTGTTATTTATTCTTCTATAGAGTATGAATATGGGAGGTTGCGACCTTGATTCTGATTTTCGGTGGGTTGCAGATGCTTCGACTCGTTCTATGATCCCAGAGACCGCGGAGGCGGCGATGACAACATCCTCAGCAGCCTTCTTCTTGGATTGTATGACTCATGGTGATGGCCAAGATGACGAGGATGTTGTCGAAGTAGAGGACGAAGAAGAACAGTAGTGAGTAGTCGTTTCAGAGACGCTCCCCGGAAATGTAATCACCCTTCTCCCCGTGTAGGATCGCAAAGGACGGGGTTTCGGGGGCATGCTCTCCTGTACGGCCGTGCACGCGGTCTATAGGATGAGATCTCCGAAGGTAGCAGCAACGTGAGGAACGGTGGTGGGTTGTGCGTGAGGAGGCTGATGTGATCTCATCTGGGTGACAGCTAACGGTGGCGATGCCTCCTATGTATAGATGGTTGTGGTTTTGAGACATGGGTTCCACCCATGCATGCTTGAGTCGGCAACAACCCACGATCTGACGTCCAAGATTCGTGGTATCTCCATAAATGACTTGTAATAAATTAGCTGTTTTCCACCAAAAAAATTTAACGCACACATAACTTAGGTCTGACTTGAGCTTATTCAAGAAACACAACGCTCGGGGGAGGCGTGGCTGATGTCGGAGGAGGAGTGTGTGTGTGTGTATTACTCCTTTTCTCAAGCTCCGATAGCATCGGGAGGAGAAAATCCTTATATAATGTTCTCAACTCTGCTCCACTCATGAGGTGAGACTAAACTTCCCAGCACCATGTCATGACACCCACATAGTCCTTTTGGAAAATTTTAAGAATTGTTTCATATATGGGCCCTAGGCCCATCAACAGAACATCAAACTCTGATTTCTTCTCTGCATGTATACATATCAAGATACATAGTGAACTGGAATGACTGCAAAAAACAAAACAAAAGCAGAAGCTAATCGGCATTATTCGGGCCACAACAGGTCCAATCACGCGGCCTTAGTGCAGCGGCGTTTGCACAAGTTGGTGACAAGATCCTTGCACTCCATGCATCTGCACTGGGGCGGGAAGGACCTGGTGCAGATGCCGCACTTCTGGCTGCACAACATCGCGCCTGCAGGCAGCCAACCAAGGTCAATAACCAACAACCTGCTAAAGTGGGTAAAACCTTCCCTTTTGTTGAGTGCATGCACTCGGCAGATCGCCTAAACATGAGATTAAATATTCAAATCGATCCTAATCACCCATAGTGGGTTTAACTTGTGCATATAGATTTGGGGGGATTTCACTTGTGCATATAGACTTGTCAACTACAAAAAATAATTACTCCTAACAAGCTATGTCATCTACAAAAATATCCCATTCATTTCATGAAAACTATAGTTTCAACACGATGTTGATATTCTTAATGTCGAAGTTTAGTGTTTTTTTTGTGTGCAAATCAAACTTTTGTGATTCGTTGGATTTTGATAGATCTGGATCTAGAGTATTAGGACTGGGTTTGATATTACCATTTTTTAACGGATTTGATTATAATTTATTTTACTTGGATTTAAATTTGACATCTCTCCATCTTGGTGCTTCGTTCATGAATGCATTCCATTCGTGCCTGTACATGGTACATGATTTGGATTTGAATACATATTCCATTCCAGTCCATGCATATGTCTTTTATCGGTCGTACTGCATAAAAGGTTTAACAAAGAAGATTTTGAGCAAAGAATATGCTCTTTATTTCAGACACAAGAAGGAACAACGTGCATGCATTGAACTCTCATTTCTTCTCTGCATCTAGCAGATCAAGATGCAGAGGGAAATCTTAAATACTGCAAAAAATAAAGGAAAACCACAAGCTAATCGGCATTATTCGGGCGACAACAGGTCGAATCACGCGGCCTTAGTGCAGCTGCGCTGGCAGAAGTTTGCGACGCGGTCCTTGCACTGGAAGCTGTCACGGCCGGCGACACTGGTCTTGTCGCAGGTCTTGCAGGCCGGGTTGCAGCCGCTGGGCGACGCGTCCATGCATGTGCACCTGGGCGGGATGGACCTGGTGCAGGTGCCGCAGTTGTTGCAGCACGGCGACGCGCTTGGGGTCGCACCTGCAGGCAACCACCAATGTCAATAAGTGGCTTAACCGGCAAGGAGATGAAGAAAGACAAAGGAAGGAGGATCCCGGGCTCACCTTGGCCTTTGGTAAGGGGCAGAGCTGCTGCGAGGACGACGACGATGGCCAGCGCGGCGAGCAGCACCTGTGGCCTCATGCTTGCGTCTGGTTGGCGAGGATTAGTTGCAAAGACTGGGTTCGTGCTGGGAGGTTGATGCCTAATGGGATGGAATGCCGGGCTTCTTATAGGGTGGAGTCCCAACCCGATCGACTGAGGCGAGAGCACAAGTGACAATAGATCAATGAGCAACTAGCAGCACGGGCACAAGCTTTACACGCAGAGAGCACATGGGCGTCATCTAGATTGGATCTCTAGCAGTAGCATGCATGCACGCAGAGAGCACGAGGCATCATCCGTGGGTGGCCTGCATGTGTTTCACACGTAAATCTATTCAGAAAGCTTGACGACAATATAGATATAGGTGGCTGCAGACTTTGCAGTGCATCGAGTCAAGTACCACCTTGGCTTTTCACACATGGGTTAGTTCTTAGTTGGTGGCTTGCTGTGTAGAGTACATGGTAAGGCGCGCTCCAGCTTGGCTTTTCACACATGGGTTAGTTGGTGGCTTCCTGCGTGCCGCTGCGTTGATTTTATTGGATGATATGTGACTATATATGGTAAACGCCAGTTAGCTAGAGGGATAGAAATAGCCGTCGGTTCACTTGCACTAGATGGATTGGCGCATTCCTCTGCGCCCCGCGAATCAGTGCATGTAGGAGAGAAGCAGGGGAGCTTGTTGAAGATGCCCTTTGGGAGGCCTCAGGTAATTTCAGGACAGTATGCGCGGTGTAACTTTATGATTTGGACGTGTGTAATTTTGTTTTGTAGTTGCTGGCATGAGTATAGGTATGAGCCCTATGGAGTGTCCGCCTATTCCATGCTAGTTGCGGGGAATAGCCATGCAAACACCTAAAATGGCCTTACATGGGCTGTTCATGGGCACTATCCACTAATAGTAAGATTATTATTTTTCTGAACTCACTAGTGCAGAACCGGGCAATAGCACCGGTTCGTAAGGACCTTTAGTGCCGGTTCGGTAACCGGCACTAAATTGTGGGCACTAAAGGTCCCCCGCTTTAGTACCGGTTCAGCACAAACCAGTGCTAAAGGGCAACCATGTGGCACGAGTCAGCTCCGGGGGCAGGGAGCCCTTTAGTACCGGTTGATGACACCAACCGGTATTAAAAGGTTGGGGGGGAGGGGGGTTGGGTTTATGATTTCTTTTTCATTTAATTTTGTGTTTTCCATTTAATTCTTTTTCGTTTGATATTTTACGATGCTACATATTGTACACGTTATGCATATATATAAATAGAATTTCTAGTAGAACCGATCATATATATATCGTCAAATGTCCCACAACCATCATTAATTCACACATATATACACACATGTATATATGTATACAATTAGGTAGCTATATACAATATCTCTTAATTGGTGCCTTCGAAGCCACTGGCATTAGCCTAATTGGTGTCTTCGGAGCACGATGACAATTGGAAGTGGTTCATGGGGGCAGTAGCGGGTAATAGTATTCTCCTTTGGGATCTATGGCCTGGTCGAGCAAAAATCCCGCTATTTCCTCTTGAATTGCTTCTATGCGGTCCTCTGGTAGGACCTGCTCCCGCACCTCTTTGAACTGTTAAGAAGGAGATCAATATGCATGTGTATTACTTGTGTGACTAGATATCGATAATGGTGTAAAAATTGTGAATAGTGTTCTGACAAACGTACCCACTCCTGTCTTTGAGATCTGCTCCTTTCGGACGCCATCATGCGAATGTTCTCGCAAACGTAGTATGCACACAGATTATTCCCCGGCGCCTGCTTCAGGGCCTTTACGAGAATGGAATTTGATCAGATAATAATTAATCAAGCATGATAATTAAAGAGATGGCAGCTAGCTAGCTAGTACTACTTAATTACTTACCTTGGGTCGATACCATTTTAGCTTTTTTTTCCATTGGCCTAGAGTGACGCTGATGAACTTCGCCCAAGCCCTGCCCGCCGACAAAGAAAATGAATAAAGGGGTTATTAAATAGTTCATATCAGAAAATGACGAACTAAATAGGCTGAGATATAGTTAATAATGATTGAAATTACCTGTTGACTGTCCCAAACAAGATGGTGTAGTCACTTGCTTTTTTAAGTAGTGAGTCCAGTATTTTAACTGTTCCTTCATCAACTTTAATGATTAACAAGATCCAGTGAAATCTGCATGCACACACGTTTGCATGTCTTAATTAAGCGGGCATATGTAAGCAAAAACATGTAGCTACCTGTAGGCAAAAACAGAATTTGTAGTACAAGACAGTGTGAGTCACTCGAAGTTGTAAGGAAGTAGTATATCTTCATTGGTATTGAGGCGCTTGAAGAACTCTAGCATGCTTTCCTCTGCACTTTTTTCATAATATGGATCTCATTTCCATGTGTATTCATTAATGGTATTTGGGTCAACGAACCCAATGCCATAGCGTCCACCTTTTTTCATTTCATAAATCTTCATCCTGCATAATACCACAGAAAAGAATATAGTGAGGATAATTACAGGTAATGATTGATCAAAATGATCACTACAGCTAACTTGAGACTTAAATTACAGAAAGAAATCACTTACAGACAATAGCAACTGACGATAGATTTGTCGAGTGCATCTTGATTGTATAACTGAAATAGTTCTGAATACTCAACGAACACGGCTTTCTCATGGTAGTAATGACACTTCTTGACATTCACCATGAGGGATACTCGATTGGAAATCTTGGTAATGTCCATATACCATTGATGCAATTCATACATTCTCGTTGGGAGCTTCTTGACCTCGTCCGTTTTATTTCCTCCTCTCTAATCAGAGACCTGGTCTCGATATCGAGGAGTTGTACAACAGTGATCATGAGCCTTTTAGCCTGCTCAATATGCTCCTCGATTATTACCACATTGCCCAGCCCGGGAACTTTAACGGTTTGCCCACAATAATATTGGGCGCGCATACTCTCATGTGTTGTTGGCACAACAAGCGCGGGGATTGATTGCGCCGCATGTTCTCCCAGCTGGGGAACGGTTTTACCGCTCCTTTTGCCAGCTGTCTCTTTCTGTAGACGTGCTCGATTTAACTTCCTGAGGTGGCGCTCATAGTCTGTGTCAACAGGCTTGGGAGCTGGTGCTCTAGCCATACGAATGAAGTGGTCAATCTTTTCCTCAGGCACTTTCTCCCTTGGCGGCGGTGGCGGCTCCAGTGCAAAATGGGCTTCCACCTTTGCCTCCGATATGGCTGCATTTTCCTCCTCGGACTTGTTGTAAGGCCTCTGCGGAAGAGGCACGAGGCTGCTTGGACCATATTAAGATCGCTTGCCTCCGCCTGTACCTCCAATACTACCTCAACTTGTACCGCTACGCACCATAGCTGAGGCGGCCCTCTTCCGTGATTGCTGAGGCGGCGAAGACGACTGACGTGGCTGAGTTGGAGGAGGAGGAGTGGCTTGAAGCTGTGCCGGACTTGGAGGAGGAGTGGCCTGAAGCAGTGCCGGACTTGGAGGAGGAGTGGATGTCTGACGCTGTGTCGGACTTGGAGGAGGAGTGGTCTGACACTTTGCCGGACTTGGAGAAGGAGGAGTGGCCTCACGCGTTGGAGGAACTGAAGGAGCGGGAGTCTGCTGACTCGGTGGCGGACTTCGACGAGGAGTCGGGTGACACGGTGTCGGTGGCCTTCGAAAGACGATGCAATCCTTTCTCCATAGGATGATACGATGTATGGCCTCTACCAATGTGTGCTCGTCGTCACCTCCAGGAATGTCAAGCTGTAGCCCCGAAGATGGGTCCATCACCTCATCAACCAAGACACGAGCATAGCCCGCTGGAATCGAGTTGCAATGGAAGGTTGCCTCGAGGGGATTTGTAAAAGCAACGGCGTCCGCCACCTTCATGGATATGTTCTTCATTTTGAAGTGTACCTCGCAGTTAGTGTTCTCCATGATGTCATCCACGGGGTATCTATCCAGCATTGCGTCGCCCAGGGCGGAACCCACGCTGCTTCTCGGCATGGATGGGGCGGTGCTATCCAATGCTGGATCATCCACTAGCTGCTGCAGCTGCTGAGACCCCCTTTGCTGGATAAGTGAGTCGATCTGCTCCGGCTGCCGCTGGAATTTGACTGCCAAGTCCGCGTGCGCTGATTCTAGGCCTTGAAGGCGTTCATAGTCCAGCTTCCTCTACTCCTCCTTCATCTTCCTCTTCTTCTCCTCCGCAATCTTCTTTCTCGCACGGGTTCTATAGTCGGCGTTCCAGTCTGAAAACCCCTCATACCACGGAATAGCTCCCTTGCCTCGTCTTCTTCCCGGGTGTTCAGGATTTCCCAGGGCACGCGTAAGCTCGTCGTTCTCTCTGTTGGGCTGGAACACCCCCGATCGAGCCTCTTCTATTGCAACAAGTAGCTTATCTTCGGCTCCGTTCAGACATGCCTTCTTCGAAACTTTGCCTGTCTTCGGGTCCAACTCCCCTCCATGCGCATAGAACCAAGTCCTGCACCTGGGGGGCCAGCTCCTAGTGACCGGAGTGACACCTGCATCCCCCATCTCTTTCTCAGACTTATCCCACTTAGGCATTGCCACCGCGTAGCCACCTGGCCCCAGCTTATGGAACTTATCCTTTTTTCGGCATTTTTCTTGTTTATTCTCGACCATTCCTTAGCTAATTCTGAATCCTTGAATTTCACTAAATTGTCCTAATGAGCACTTTTCTTCTCTAGTGTTCCCTCGAATACTGGAGTCTTCCTTCCTCCCTTGACATACTTGTCCCATACACGATTCTTGTGGTTGTTGAATGCAACCGCCACCTTCCTAAGAGCAGCGTCCTTGACTTTCCCCACATCTGCATTTGTGAAATGATCTGGTAGGGTGAAATGTTCCATGAGAGTTTCCCAAAGCAGACCTTTTTGTTTGTCATCGACAAAAGTAACATCTGGATGTGGCTTTGCTGGCTCTCTCCATGCTTGAAGGGAGATCGGGAGTTGGTCCTTCACAAGAACTCCGCACTGACGAATGAACTTGTCCGCAATCTTCTTAGGCGCTAATGGTTCTCCATTAGGTTTGATGGCCTCGATATTGTACTTTACACCCTCCTTCAACTTTTTGTTCGGGCCTCGTTTCCTGTTGCCTGAAGATTTGCTCGATCCGGATGGCTGAAAGAAGAAAGATCGATCCGTTAATATATCTTCAAGTCATTTAAAACATGTGATGATCACCAGATGCCTGCTTATATAAATATATATACCTCGCCGGTCTTTGTTGTTTCAAGATCAACATTTTCTTCGTCAACATCATAATCATAGCTCATGACTTCATCAATTCGGTCGTCGCGATCGAATATCATATCACCCTCCCCGGTGTTGTTTAGAAATTCGGAGCCGTCATAATATTCTTCATTCTGATCATCATCTAGCCCGCGAGGATGGCGTATGATATCGAACAGGGTCTCTTCTCCCTCTCTGCCGATATTGTCCGCCATAGCTTTTATTTAACTAATCCAAAAGAAATATAAAACAATTTAGTATTCAAATTACAATGCATGGATGCAATCAATTAATAAGGAAAAACTGAATCAATCATAGTACATAATAAGCATAATCGAATATAATCTCGAATACATCGTCTCGAATAATAGATATAATCTGAAATACATCGTCTCGAATAATATATATAATCTCGAATAAATCATCTCGAATATTATATATCGAATACATCACTAGCTAGCTAGCTATCTAGCAGCTAATAAAGATCGAATACTAAAGAGTAATCTAGGCCACTCGCGGTTCCTGAGGCGCGGGCGGTGGACAACCAAAGTGAAGGAACCATCACTGGATCATAGCTCGGGTGATCTCCCCAAAGAACCTGCCAGGTATTGGAGAACCTGACGTCCATAGCAGCCATGTAGCGATGGACGTGCTCGTCCTCCTCCCAGACATGGCGACGTACCACTTCCGGCGGGGCTGGCTCCCTCCGCACCGAAAGTGGCCCACGCGAACGCCACCAAAGGAGATGAGGGTCGACGATGGGACCCGGGGCCGGGTTCCTCACCAAGCGTCACGCCCCTGAATGTAGCACCTCCCAGTGCCAGCCCGGCGGAGCCCAGTCCCGGACATGGGTCCTCTGAAGCAGGACATCGTCGCGAACGGGTCGACGGCTAGGATGCGGGCCGGGCATCGTCGACAACCAATACTATATGCAAATGTAACACTAATTATGCTATCATTGCATATGTCAAAATTCTATATGCTATTTCATACTAATTAAGCATCTAACACTAAAAACAGAAAAGACAACTTCTATACATCCATTAAAAAACAGAAAAGCAACATTATATAAAAAAATTCCAGACTAACTAAACACTAATTATATCCATCTAAGATGCATTCATACATATATACTAGTGAAAAAATAATAATCTAAAAAATCTAAACTAATTAAACATACAAAATACGTATATACTAAATAAGTTAAGGAAATGTGTGTGTGTGTGTTCATCATGCTTGTGTGTGTGTATGGGCTCGGGGAGGGGCAGCGCCCATGGTGGCCGTCGGGGGCGAGGGAGAGGGATTAGAGGGGGAGAGCTCACAGCGGAGCGACGGCGACGGCGAGGCAACGGCCGGGGGAGGCGACGTGCCGGGGCGTGAGGGGGGCGGCGACGCGGGGACGACGCGACGTGGACGGGCCCGGGGCGGCGACGGAGACGAGGGCGGCGACGGGACGGGTGCGGCGACGGGGATGAGGGCGGCGACGGGGACGCGGGCGGCGACGGCGTCGATGGATCGGGGCGGGCGGTGCTTCAATGGGGAAACAGAGGAAGAAATAGAGGGAGAATGAAATTTTTCGAAGTGATGTATATATATATATAGAAGGCACCTTTAGTACCGGTTGGAGCCACCAACCGATACTAAAGGCCTGTTTTGGCCAGGCCAAGCGGCGGGAAGGGCAGGCCTTTAGTACCGGGTGGTGGCTCCAACTGTTGGGGAACGTAGTAATTTCAAAATTTTCCTACGCACATGCAAGATCATGGTGATGCATAGCAACGAGAGGGGAGAGTGTGATCTACGTACCCTTGTAGACCGACAGCGGAAGCGTTATGACAACGCGGTTGATGTAGTCGTACGTCTTCATGGCCCGACCGATCAAGCACCGAAACTACGGCACCTCCGAGTTTTAGCACACGTTTAGCTCGATGACGATCCCCGGACTCCGATCCAGCAAAGTGTCGGGGAAGAGTTCCGTCAGCACGACGGCGTGGTGACGATCTTGATGTTCTACTGTCGCAGGCCTTCGCCTAAGCACCGCTACAATATTACCGAGGAGTATGGTGGAAGGGGGCACCGCACACGGCTAAGAAAACGATCATAAGGATCAACTTGCGTGTCTATGGGGTGCCCCTTGGCCACGTATATAAAGGAGTGGAGGAGGGGGGGAGAGGGCCGGCCCCTATGGCGCGCCCTGGAGGAGTCCTACTCCCACCGGGAGTAGGATTCCCCCCCTTCCAAGTAGTAGGAGTAGTAGTCAAGGCAATGGAAGGGAGAAGAGAAGGAAGGAGGGGGCGCAGCCCCTCCCCCTAGTCAAATTCGGACTAGGCCTGGGGGGGGGCGCCCAACCTCTCCTCTCTCTTTCCCCTAAAGTCCAATAAGGCACATATACTCCCCGGCGAATTCCCGTAACTCTCCGGTACTCCGAAAAATACCCGAATCACTCGGAACCTTTCCGATATCCGAATATAGTCGTCCAATATATCGATCTTTACGTCTCGACCATTTCGAGACTCCTCGTCATGTTCCCAATCTCATCCGGGACTCCGAACTCCTTCGGTACATCAAAACTCATAAACTCATAATATAACTGTCATCGAAACCTTAAGCGTGCGGACCCTACGGGTTCGAGAACAATATAGACATGACCGAGACACGTCTCCGGTCAATAACCAATAGCGGAACCTGGATGCTCATATTGGCTCCCACATATTCTACGAAGATCTTTATCGGTCAGACGGCATAACAACATACGTTGTTCCCTTTGTCATCGGTATATTACTTGCCCGAGATTCGATCGTCGGTATCTCAATACCTAGTTCAATCTCATTACCGTCAAGTCTCTTTACTCGTTTCATAATACATCATCTCGCAACTAACTCATTTGTTGCAATGCTTGCAAGGCTTATGTGATGTGCATTACCGAGAGGGCCCAGAGATACCTCACCGACAATCGGAGTGACAAATCCTAATCTCGAAATACGCCAACCCAACATTTACCTTTGGAGACACCTGTAGAGCTCCTTTATAATCACCCAGTTACGTTGTGACGTTTGGTAGCACATAAAGTGTTCCTCCGGCAAACATGAGTTGCATAATCTCATAATCATAGGAACATGTATAAGTCATGAAGAAAGCAATAGCAACATACTAAACGATCGGGTGCTAAGCTAATGGAATGGGTCATGTCAATCACATCATTCTCCTAATGATGTGATCCCACTACTAGGAAAAGAGCTATAGATCGAATTGACACTAATGGCGCACCGGACATGTGATGCGCCATTACTATATACTAATGGCGCACCGTCTGTTGGTGCGTCATTAGTGTGGAAGACACTAATGGCGCACCAGGCACACGGTGCGCCACTAGTAACGAAATGTTTTTTTTCATTTTTTCAAACATACTAATGGCGCATCCGGGCAGAGTGCGCCATTAGTATATAGAACTACTAATGGCGCACCAGCCATAGAGTGCGTCACTACTGTATTTTTTTACTTTTTTGCAAAACTACTAATGGCGCACCGTTGCATAGTGCGCCATTACTAGTTTAAACTAGTAATGGCGCACTGTGCCACGATGCGCCATTAGTATAGAAATTATTATTTTTTACTTTTTTGCAAAACTACTAATGGCGCATGTCTGTGTGGTGCGCCATTAGTATGTTGGGTTACTAATGGCGCATGATGCGCCATTAGTAACCTGGGACCAGCTAGATATTTTTGGATAGCCACACCTACACACTCACTTTCCCCACTTCATTCCCCCCACCTCCTTCTCTAAGCTTGTCGGCTGCCTCCTCCTCCTCACCTCATTTGCACCATAGATTCATCAAAATTAAGTGTTGAAATTACCTTCTTTTTGATAGGTAAGTAAGGGGAAAGCTACCTTCATGTTGTAGATCTACTTTTTTTTCTCTCTAGTTCGCTCCAACAACGTGCACATGCACTTTTTGTGGCCTAGCTAGATCTATGTATGTTTGTGGTGTTGCATATGTTTGTGGTGTTGCATATATGTTTGTGTTTGCAGGTACCGGTATTTGAAATGCAATAGTTGCCAATATTTTGCCAGAATGTTGATTCATTTCCGTTTCGGCGAGAATTTTGGCACTATGCATTGTTTTTGGTCCTATTTTTAGGGGAAGTCATGCCAAATTTTTTCTTGGTTCTAAAATATCGTTTTGCTCTACCCCACAGGCGACCATGGTCCGTGTGATGACCGAAGGCATCATGAATAGGTTTTTAAGCTCCGCGAAGGCCGAGATGCTTCAAAAGAACGAGACGGAGATAAGATGTCCGTGTCGAAGATGCAAGCTGAAGAGCCTTATTGCGGACCCGGATTCCGGGCAGGTGCGGGACCACCTGCTCTTGCGTGGTTTCATGGATGGCTATCGGTGGCAAGGTGATGAAGATGACTATGAAGTCGTCCATGGGGGCCGGGCAAGAAATGAGGAAGGGCAGCAAGACAACCACCGCGGCTCGGGTGGGCGAGAAGACGAAGAATCTCCAGGACATGATCACGACGGTGATGTTGTACACAGTCATCATGTAGAAGATGCCGGACATGATGATGAGGAAGATGCCGGAGCAGACAAAGGGCATGATCATGAAGATCTAGATGCCGGAGGAGCAGACGACGATGGACCATCGATGGGCTGGGTGCAGGACCCTCATATTCAAGAGCTGCTTCTCAAGCAGACGGATAACGCAAGAGCTGCCGCTCGAGAGAAAGCCAAGATGGATCAACTGGAGATAGACGCGGTTACTCCATTGTATGAAGGATGCAGACCCGAGGATACCCTCCTGAAAGTAACTCTCATGGCTTTGGAGATGAAGGTAAAACACAAAATGACCGACGCATGCTTCGACGAGAACATGTCATTCTGGCACGAACGTCTTCCCAAGGGGAACAAGTGCCCGACCAGTTTCGAGGAGGCGAAGAAAGTCGTGTGTCCTCTGGATTTACCGCACGTGAAATACCATGTGTGCATGAACAATTGCATCATTTGTCGGGGCAAGCACGCGGAGTCTACCATATGTCCGGTGTGCGGCGTCGCTCGATACAAGAAGAGGAAGAAAGCTCCTCGAAAAGTGGTGTGGTACTTTCCGATCACTCCTCGTCTGCAGCAGTATTTCGCGGACCCTAAGGTAGCAAAGCTCCTGCGTTGGCACGCGGATAGGGAGGAGAAGAAGCTAGAAGATGATGCAAATGATCCGGAGATAAATAAAAAGACAAGATGCTGAGTCACCCTAAGGATGGGAGCCAGTGGCAAGTGTTGAACTTCGAACACCCAGAATTTGGGAAGGATCCAAGGAACATCGTGCTGGGCGCGAGCACCGATGGAGTCAATCCGTTTGGCAGCCAGAGAAGCACACATAGCACCTGGCCTGTGTTTGTATGGATGTACAACCTTCCCCCTGGTTGTGCATGAAGAGGAAGTACATTCACATGAGTATGCTAATTGAAGGGCCGAAACAACCAGGGAATGACATCAATCTGTATCTGGGGCTGCTAAAAGAGGAGCTAGACACGCTGTGGAAAACGCCAGCCAATATGTGGGACGCCGCAGAGAAAGAATATTTCCCTATGAGAGCCGCACTGCTCACGACGGTGCACGAGTATCTCGGTTACAGATATCTCGCGGGGCAGGTGGTCCACGGAATTTCTGGATGCGTCAGGTGCATGGATGACACAACGTATCGCCAGCTAGATAGAGATCTCGGGTCTTTGAAAACCGTGTTCATGGGACATCGAAGGTGGCTTCGCGACGATGACCCGTGGAGGAAACACAAGGATCTGTTCGATGGTGAAACCAAACTCCGAAGACGCCCGCGTACGAGAAGCGGCGAGGAAATAGACGGGCTGTTGAAAAATTGGAAAGATTGCCCACTGCCAGGAAAGAAGCAAAAGGCGCCAGAGCCGGGAAAGAAGCGAAAGGCGCCAGAGCCGCTGCTGAAGGTATGGAAAACGAGGTCTGTTTTCTGGGACTTGCCGCACTGGAAGATCCACCGTGTGCCTCACAGCCTTGATGCTATGCATATCACGAAAAACGTGTGCGAGAGTCTGCTTGGTACCCTGCTCAACATGCCAGAGAGGACCAAAGATAGGCCGAAAGCAAGGGCAGACTTGAAATCAATGGGCATCAGGCAGGAGCTTCACGCTAATGATGATGATGGTGATGATGATGATGAGGCGAAGCAGGACACAGAAAGTCGTCGCAAAGGCAAAAAGGCCAAGAAGACCGGAAATGACTACCCTCCCGCGTGCTTCACTCTAAGTCAGGAGGAGATCGAGCAGTTTTTCACCTGCCTCGTAGGAGTAAAACTTACTTACGATTACGCGGGGAAGATAAGCAGATACCTAGACCCAGCGAAGCAGAAGTTCAGCGGGATGAAGTCTCACGACTGTCACGTGCTGATGATGCAGATACTTCCAGTTGCAATCCGTGGGATCATGGACGTGCACGTCCGCGAAACGCTATTTGGCCAATGCAACTTTTTTGACGTCATCTCTCGGAAGTCGGTTGGCGTGAGGCAACTCAGAAGGCTACAGGAAGAGATCATGGTGATACTATGCGAGCTTGAGATGTACTTCCCGCCCGCATTCTTCGACGTTATGGTGCATCTACTGGGCCATATCATGGAGGATATCATCCAACTCGGGCCGACGTTCCTGCACAGCATGATGTCGTCCGAAAGGATGAATGGTGTCATCAAAGGATACGTTTGCAACATGTCACGTCCAGAGGGAAGTATATCCAGGGGCTTTCTGACCGAAGAGTGCATCTCCTACTGCACGAATTATCTAGGCATCGAGAACCCCGTTGGTCTGCCTGTCAACAGGCACCTCGGCAGGCTCGCTGGATGGGGTCACCGTGAGGGTCGCCGCGAAATGCATGTCAACTTCGAGGGTCGACTCGCCGACTTTGAAAGAGCAAACCTAGTCGCGCTACAACACATAGACGTGGTCGATCCTTGGGTGGTAGAGCACAAAACCTTTATTGAGAAGACGTACAATGACCGAGGCCAACAGAGGACGGACGGAGATATAATCAAAGAGCACACCTCATGTTTCACGCGTTGGTTCAAGAAGAAGCTTCTGTCGTACCCTTTACATGAGGATTCTTCCGCGGAAGAACAACTCATATTCGCCTTGTCACAGGGCGCCGAGCACAACCTGATGACCTATGAGGCGTACAATATCAACGGCTACACATTCTACACCGAGGACAAGGACATGAAGAGCGATGGTTATCAGAACTCTGGGGTAACGATGGAATCCTACACCGGTAACGACAAGGACATATACTACGGAAGGATCGAGGAGATCTGGGAGCTGAGCTACGCTGGAGAGAAGGTCCCGATGTTCCGTGTCACATGGGCCAAGAGCGTCATAAAAGAAGACCGGTATTTCACCACCATGGTTACACCCGAAGCCAAATCCAAGACCGCGGGCGTAAACGTCACCGCGAAAAATGAGCCATGGGTACTGGCTTCCCAAGTGGACCAATGCTTCTTCATTACCGACCCATCAAAGCCCAGTCGTGTTGTCGTGAGGAGAGGCAAAAGGAAGATCATCGGAATGGATGGAGTAGCCAATGAACAAGACTTCGACAAGTATGTTGACCCGAAGATCAAACATGACCACGACGATGAAGTAGCAGCATACACCACAAGAAGAAGCAGGACCACCCTACCTAAAGGACGTCCGTTCCACAGAAGAACTCCATTTGCAAAAAAGAAGGGCAAGAAGATGGTGAACAGATAGCTAGCTAAGATGGATTGTATTTAAATGTAGCCTTCATTTCTCGATTGTATTTCATGGGCACTTTTGGGACTCATGTATGTTTTTAAATTTCATGGACACTCGATCTCGATCCCCCTCCATCTCGATCGCTATCCCACCTCGCCAGATCCGGTCCCCCTCGCCGCCGAGCACCCCCCGCACCATCTCCCCCGCTCCACCGGCCGCCGCCGCCGACCCCCCGCACCCTCCCCCACTCCACCGCCGCCGACGACCCACCGCAC
>NC_041380.1:13262432-13294164 GCF_002162155.2 Triticum dicoccoides
GACCCACCGCACCCTCCCCCGCTTCACCGGCCGCCGCCGCCGACCCCCGGCACGCACCCTTCCCCACTCCATCGTCACCGACGACCCACCGCACCCTCTCCCCTGCACCCTCCCCGGCCCGCTCCACCGTCACAAATGAATGCAACTAAAATTGCAAAAAAAACAAATTTGATTATATTTTCAAATAACAAATTTTATATATTTTAAAATAATAAATTTGATGATATTTTTTCATATTCATTAATATTTTCAAATAACAAATTAGATGATATTTTGAAAAAAATATTACTTTTTTTCTAAAAAATATTACTGTTATGATTTAAATAAGTTTGAACATATTTAAACACAAATAAATATCAAACAACATTTTAAATGCATAAAAACAAAAATTGGGGAGCCTAGGAATCGAACCCAAGACCTCCTAGTGTGTGTGTTGCGTGCTGACCAGTCGGGCTAGTGGGTGTGTTCTGATGGAGATAGGGTTTGGTGGAATATAACCTGACTAGTCGGGCTAGTAATTAAAACAAAACTCTAATGGCGCACCAGGGGGAGGTGCGCCATTAGAATCGTCGTACTTATGGCGCACTAAGGGGAGGTGCGCCATTGCTAACCCTCCCCCACTCCACCTATTCCCCTCGCACTATGTGGCCTCCCTCCCTCGCCAGATCCCCCACTCGACCCCAAATGTACGCCGCCGCCTCCTTGCTCCGCCCCCTCCGTCCGCCGCGCCTGCACGCCGTCGGCGCCACCGCCGCCGTTGTGGTCTTGCGCTGCCCCGAAGCCGCCGCCCGACCCCCGTGGACTCCACCCCCGCCGCCCTCGCGCCCCCCGAACGGGATCGGCCGAGCGCGCGCCGCCCGCTCCTCTCCTCTCCTCCTCCCGCCGACGAGCGAGGGCCTCCTCTGGCCCGTGCAGCAGCCGGCTAGCGCGGCCCCGGCGCACCCACCCCGCCTGCCCCTGCCGTCCTCGGCCACCGGCCCCTGCTCTCCTTCGACCGTGGCGAGCGAGGACCCGGACGAGCTCGGACCCCGACCCCGACCCCTCCGGCTACCAGGTACCTATCCTCCTTCCTCCTTTCTCCCTCTCTCCACCATTCCCCATTCTGCTGCTGCCTCCGGCGGCAGCTCGCTGCCTTGCACACCTGCACACGCACCTAGCCGTGCCGGCCCTGCTTGCCGTCCCGCGCGCGCCCCTGTGCCTGCCTGAGCTGCTTCTGCTGAAGCTCTTGCCCTGCTGCTACGCTAATACTGCTGCTGCTTACTGTACTGCTAGCTAGCTTTTCAATTTTTACATTGACTAATCTCCTAGACAGTCCCTAATCTGTGGTTAAACAACTGGTAAAATGACTGAATAAAATATGAGTAGGTAGTATATGATCAATAGGCAATACTAGTGGATATTAGGCCTTTTTACAGGCAATAATAGTGGGTGATGTACCTGGATGTCTGTGGGCGATGCTCAGGTGGTATGTATGATGTCTCTGCTTTTTATGAGATTGCTGTTGCTATCTCACCAGATTATATGTAGTGTGTCATTCTTGCTATGGTCATGTAAGAGAAATGCTTTGCCTTGCTAATTTTACCATGAGATTTGGGGTAATCAGCTAGTTCTGGTCAAAGCAAGTGGTTTTCCTGAGCTATGCCTTGGTTAGAAAATGATGCATGATGGTTTGTTCAGAAGAGGAATAATCCCAGGATAGCACATATCATGGGGTCAAACGTGGGACCCCTATTGTAATTTGATTTTGATTATTAGTTTTTCTGTGAGCAGATGAATTACAGTGTTTGTGTTGTAATGAAACTTGAGCTGAAATAGAACTTGACAGCCTGTACAGTGAATATATACAGTCATTGTAATTTTTGGGAGTAATTTTTGGTGTCAAATCACTCAAGCAGTAACTGAATTTTTAAACTGAACTTGACACAATACTATTCAGTTAATTTGCTTGGACAGTAGTATGTATGCTCATCACTTTATGTATGGTGTTATGCCCTGTTATCTCTGTTCAGTTGACTAATGAAGCACTAGGCTCATCCATGGTACAAGTTCACCTGTGAACACTTGAAATTAGTCAGGACATCCCGTACTGATAGATGTAAATTGTGTCTAGTAGGCTTTGAAGCACCGGTTTTTCCTGTTTCTAACTCTGAATCTGATATAAACCATACTGTTGGCATAAGTGGTCTTTTGTATATGTGCTGATGCTTTGTTAATATAAAGCTATAGATGATGTTGTACTTGTGATGATGCTACTTGTGATCTTCTGAAATGACCCATTGGCGACTTCATTACGTGGGGATAATGATATTGCAGGTACACCGAGAGGCCCTTGAGTTTGCAGGAATGTCGATTAACTTCCGTTCCGGCAAATTCGGGTACTCCATATGTCCTATTTTCAGCAAAGGTCATGCTGAAATTTTCCGTGAATTTTAGCATGACTTTGCTAAAAGTAGGACATATGGGTTACTTGCGACTAATGTTGATTATCTTCTGCTCAAAACTTATGCTGCTATAATGTTGTAAGGGTACTAATTGGTCTCTTCTGCTGCTTATCAGAGATGGGGGGAAGCAGCCACCGCCGCTCTGCCTCACCGGAGTACGAGTTGGATGCTTTTGAGTTCTTCACTATCATACTTTCTTCTTCAGTATCAGCCATGAGGCAGGTATATAAAATGAGAGATCTCCCCTTCACCCATCTCATTATGATAACTCTGTTGTTTGCTACATCACTCCTTGTCCCAAATTGCAGAGGCTGCCTGATGCTTTTATGAAGATGCTGGGTGATGATCCGCCAGATAATGTGAAGCTCCGACAGGCCGGCAGCAGGGTTCGCAGGCTGTGGGACGTGGAGTTGGTGATCGAGGAGGGCCACATGTACCTGTGCTGTGGCTGGGAGAAGTTCTACAGTGCCTACGACCTGCGGACCGGGTACTTTCTTCTCTTGAGGTACGACGATGACGCCACAATGCTCATCGTGAAGGTTTTCAACAAGACTATGTGTCGCATGCGCTACGCTGAAGACGAAGATGCCAATGCGTTTTGCCTCTTCTTATTCCTCCATATTTGGCTTTGTCTCACATCGATTGTTAACGGTCATTGTTGCATTTGGACAGGCAATGGGAGCAGCAGCAGTGACACTGGCTACAGCCAAAGTAGCAGCGATTATGGCTGTAGCAAAAGCAACAGCGATTCTGGCCTTAGCGAAAGCAGCAGTGATTCTGGCAGCAGCGAAGACAACAAGAAGGATGATCTGGACTGGAGTGGGGGAGAAGAGGAGCAGAGTGGGGATGAGGAGCTGCAGGATGACGATGGGCATCCGGCTGAGGATGACCTAGCTCTCGTGGTGGCTGACCAAGGGCAAGAGATGGTGGTGGCTGACCAGGTGCAAGAGATGGTGGTGGCTGACCATGGGCAAGAGATGGTGGTGGCTGACCATGGGCAAGAGATGGTGGTGGCTGATCATGGGCAAGAGATGGTGGTGGCTGATGCTGGCCTCGCGATGGTAGTGGTGCCTGACAATTACCACGCACCGGTGGTGGCGCCGGCGATCCCACAGCTGGGTGACATGACCACGCCAATTGTGGTAGAAGACTACATCCCACAGCTGCCTCCACTGCCTCCACCGCCTCGCCGCTCTTGGCGCATCAGGCTGAGGAAGGAGAAGGAGAAGAACAATGAGAACTGAACTATGTCAGGTATGTCAGATCTCCAAAATGATATATATATATATACTTATTTACCTATTTATCTCTAATATGCTTAGTTTCCTATAGGTTAGCTCCAAAATTACTTATGTTAGCACAAAATGATCAAGTTTACATAATAAGCTTATAGTCTTCTTCTTATTCTTTTTCTTATCCAAAATGACATATGTTAGCTTCATTTTACCTAAGTTGGCTCTAATATGCTAACTTAGAGCTTATATGCTTAGTTTCCTATAGGTTAGCTCCAAAATTACTTATGTTAGCACAAAATGATCAAGTTTACATAATAAGCTTATAGTCTTCTTCTTATTCTTCTTCTTATCCAAAATGACATAGGTTAGCTTCATTTTACCTAAGTTGGCTCTAGTATGCTAACTTAGAGCTTATATGCTTAGTTTCCTATAGGTTAGCTCCAAAATTACTTATGTTAGCACAAAATGATCAAGTTTACATAATAAGCTTATAGTCTTCTTCTTATTCTTTTTCTTATCCAAAATGACATAGGTTAGCTTCATTTTACTTAAGTTGGCTCTAATATGCTAACTTAGAGCTTATATACTTAGTTTCCTATAGGTTAACTCCAAAATTACTTATGTTAGCACAACATGATCAAGTTTACATAATAAGCTTATACTCTTCTTCTTATTCTTCTTATTCTTCTTCTTATTCTTCTTCTAGTCTTCTTCTTCTTCTTCTCATCTTCTTCTTCTTCTTCTTCTTCTTCTTCTTCTAACTTCTTGTTTATCATTTTGCATATTTGATTTAATTCACGGAAGCTTGCATGGATGGAGTGCTTCTTTTCCATTTGTGTTTTTATTTTGTATCAATGTGAAACTTTTGTGAATTGATGGATAATGGTGTTGAATGAACATTGTGAAACTTTTGTAATATGTAACGATGGAACTATGTGTTGGCTATGTATGTATATATGATGAAACTTGTGTGTTGGATATGATCTGGTGGACGCAGGTAACATCGTTACATATGGCCCCCTGTATGTAAGCTAAGCAGATCTGTGTTGTATGTTATCTCTAATATTTTTTAACCTATGAAAATATCATAAATGAAAAAAAATCCCTAATATTCATACTAGTGGCGCACCACACAAGACACTAATGGCGCACTGTTATAATCACACTAATGGCGCATCACCCAACAGTGCGCCATTAGTATGCCAAAGCACATGGTTAAATATGCCCCCCTGGGAGGCATACTAATGGCGCATGGT
This sequence comes from Triticum dicoccoides, assembly GCF_002162155.2. Classification (NCBI taxonomy): domain Eukaryota; kingdom Viridiplantae; phylum Streptophyta; class Magnoliopsida; order Poales; family Poaceae; genus Triticum; species Triticum dicoccoides. The sequence goes on from NC_041380.1 coordinate 13,267,365, forward strand.
GTTCTATACTAATGGCGCACTGCTTGGTGCGCCATTAGTATACCAGATGTAACCAGTTTGCGATTTAGAATCGTCCGGATCAGTGTCAAAGCTTGCATCAATGTAACCATTTATGATGAGCTCTTTGTCACCTCCATATATGAGAAACATATCCTTAGTCCTTTTCAGGTATTTCAGGATGTTCTTGACTGCTGTCTAGTGATCCACTCCTGGATTACTTTGGTACCTCCCTGCTAGACTTATAGCAAGACACACATTAGGTCTGGTACACAACATTGCATACATGATAGAGCCTATGGCTGAAGCATAGGGAACATCTTTCATTTTCTCTCTATCTTCTGCATTGGTCGGGCACTGAGTCCTGCTCAATTTCACACCTTGTAACACAGGCAAGAATCCTTTCTTTTCTTGATCCATTTTGAACTTCTTCAAAACTTTGTCAAGGTATGTGCTTTGTGAAAGTCCAATTAAGCGTCTTGATCTATCTCTATAGATCTTAATGCCCAATATGTAAGCAGCTTCACCGAGGTCTTTCATTGAAAAACTCTTTTTCAAGTATCCCTTTATGCTATCCAGAAATTCTATATCATTTCCGATTAGTAATATGTCATCTATATATAATATCAGAAATGCTACAGAGCTCCCACTCACTTTCTTGTAAATACAGGCTTCTCCAAAAGTCTGTACAAAACCAAATGCTTTGATCATACTATCAAAGCGTTTATTCCAACTCCGAGAGGCTTGCATGAGTCCATAAATGGATCGCTGGAGCTTGCACACTTTGTTAGCTCCCTTTGGATCGACAAAACCTTCCGGCTGCATCATATACAACTCTTCTTCTAGAAAACCATTCAGGAATGCAGTTTTGACATCCATCTGCCAAATTTCATAATCATAAAATGCGGCAATTGCTAACATGATTCGGACACACTTAAGCATCGCTACGGATGAGAAGGTCTCATCGTAGTCAATCCCTTGAACTTGTCGAAAACCTTTTGCGACAAGTCGAGCTTTGTAGACAGTAACATTACCGTCAGCGTCAGTCTTCTTCTTGAAGATCCATTTATTCTCAATTGCTTGCCGATCTTTGGGCAAGTCAACCAAAGTCCATACTTTGTTCTCATACATGGATCCCATCTCAGATTTCATGGCTTCAAGCCATTTTGCGGAATCTGGGCTCACCATCGCTTCTCCATAGTTCGTAGGTTCATCATGATCTAGTAGCATGACTTCTAGAAAAGGATTACCGTACCACTCTGGTGCGGATCTTACTCTGGTTGATCTACGAGGTTCAGTAGTATCTTGTTCTGAAGTTTCATGATCATCATCATTATCTTCCTCATTAATTGGTGTAGGTGTCACAGAAACCGGTTTCTGTGATGTACTACTTTCCAATAAGGGAGTAGGTACAGTTACCTCATCAAGTTCTACTTTCCTCCCACTCACTTCTTTCGAGACAAACTCCTTATCTAGAAAGTTTCTGAATTTAGCAACAAAAGTCTTGCCTTCGGATCTGTGATAGAAGGTGTATCCAATAGTTTCCTTTGGATATCCTATGAAGACACATTTCTTCGATTTGGGTTCAAGCTTATCAGGTTGAAGCTTTTTCACATAAGCATCACAGCCCCAAACTTTCAGAAACGACAACTTTGGTTTCTTGCCAAACCACAGTTCATAAGGCGTCGTCTCAACGTATTTTGATGGTGCCCTATTTAACGTGAATGCGGCCGTCTCTAGAGCATAATCCCAAAACGATAGCGGTGAATCAGTAAGAGACATCATAGATCGCACCATATCTAATAAAGCACGGTTTTGATGTTCGGACACACCATTATACTGTGGTGTTCCAGGTGACGTGAGTAGTGAAACTATTTCACATTGTTTTAACTGAAGGCCAAACTCGTAACTCAAATATTTTATTTCTGCGATCATATCGTAGAAACTTTTATTTTTGTTACGATGATTCTCCACTTCACTCTGAAATTCTTTGAACTTTTCAAATATTTCAGACTTGTGTTTCATCAAGTAGATATACTCATATCTGCTCAAATCATCTGTGAAGATCAGAAAATAATGATACATGTCGCGAGCCTCAATATTCATCGGACCACATACATCAGTATGTATGATTTCCAACAAATCTGTTGCTCACTCCATTGTTCCAAAGAACGGAGGCTTAGTCATCTTACCCATGAGGCATGGTTCGCAAGCATCAAGTGATTCATAATCAAGTGATTCCAAAAGCCCATCAGCATGGTTCGCTTTACACCAATATGACCTAAACGGCAGTGCCACAAATAAGCTGCACTATCATTATTAACTTTGCATCTTTTGGTTTCAATATTATGATTATGTGTATCACTACGATCGAGATCCAATGAACTATTTTCATTGGGTGTGTAACCATATAAGGTTTTATTCATGTAAACAGAACAACAATTTATTCTCTTACTTAAATGAATAACCGTATTAAAATAAACATGATCAAATCATATTCATGCTCAACGCAAACACCAAATAACACTTATTTAGGTTCAACATTAATCCCGAAATTATAGGGAGTGTGCGATGATGATCACATCAATCTTGGAACCACTTCCAACACACAGCGTCACTTCACCCTTAACTAGTCTCTGTTTATTCTGCAACTCCCGTTTCGAGTTACTAATCTTAGCAACTGAACTAGTATCAAATACTGAGGGGTTGCTATAAACACAAGTAAAGTACACATCAATAACATGTATATCAAATATAGTTATGTTCACTTTGCCATCCTTCTTATCCGCCAATCACTTGGGGTAGTTCCGCTTCCAGTGACCAGTCCCTTTACAGTATAAGCACTTAGTCTCAGGCTTAGGACCAGACTTGGGCTTCTTCACTTGAGCAGCAACTTGCTTGCCGTTCTTCTTGAAGTTCCCCTTTTTCCCTTTGCCCTTTTCTTGAAACTAATGGTCTTGTCAACCATCAACACTTGATGCTCTTTCTTGATTTCTACCTTCATCGATTTCATCATCATGAAAAGCTCGGGAGTCGTTTTCGTCATCCCTTGCATACTATAGTTCATCACGTAGTTCTACTAACTTGGTGATGGTGACTAGAGAATTATGTCAATCACTATCTTATCTGGAAGATTAACTCCCACTTGATTCAAGCGATTGTAGTACCCAGAAAATCTGAGCACATGCTCACTAGTTGAGAGATTCTCCTCCATCTTTTAGCTATAGAACTTGTTGGAAACTTCATATCTCTCAACTCAGATATTTGCTTGAAATATTAACTTCAACTCCTCGAACATCTCATATGGTCCATGACGTTCAAAACTTCTTTGAAGTCCCGATTCTAAGCCGTTAAGCATGGTACACTAAACTATCAAGTAGTCATCATATTGAGCTTGCCAAACGTTCATAATGTTTGCATCTGCTCCTGCAATAGGTCTGTCACCTAGCGGTGCATCAAGGACATAATTCTTCTGTGCAGCAATGAGGATAAACCTCAGATCACGGATCCAATCCGCATCATTGCTACTAACATCTTTCAACACAATTTTCTCTAGGAACATATCAAAATAAACATATGAAAGCAACAACGCGAGCTATTGATCTACAACATAGATATGCTAATACTACTAGGACTAAGTTCATGATAAATTAAAGTTCAATTAATCATATTACTTAATAACTCCCACTTAGATAGACATCCCTCTAATCCTCTAAGTGATCACGTGATCCAAATCAATTAAACCATGTCCGATCATCACGTGAGATGGAGTAGTTTCAATGGTGAGCATCACTATGTTGATCATATCTACTATATGATTCACACTCGACCTTTCGGTCTCCGTGTTCCGAGGCCATATATGTATATGCTTGGCGCGTCAAGTATAACCTGAGTATTCCGCGTGTGCAACTGTTTTGCACCCGTTGTATTTGAACGTAGAGCCTATCACACCAGATCATCACGTGGTGTCTGAGCACGAAGAACTTTCGCAACGGTGCATACTCAGGGAGAACACTTCTTGATAATTAGTGAGAGATCATCTTAAAATGATACCGTCAATCAAAGCAAGATAAGATGCATAAAAGATAAACATCACATGCAACCAATATAAGTGATATGATATGGCCATCATCATCTTGTGCTTGTGATCTTCATCTTCGAAGCACCATCATGATCACCATCGTCACCGACGCGACACCTTGATCACCATCGTAGCATCGTTGTCGTCTCGTCAATCTTATGCTTCCACGACTATCGCTACCGCTTGGTGATAAAGTAAAGCATTACAGCGCAATTGCATTGCATACAATAAAACGACAACCATATGGCTCCTGCCAGTTGCCGATAACTCGGTTACAAAACATGATCATCTCATACAATAAAATTTAGCATCATGTCTTGACCATATCACATCACAACATACCATGCAAAAACAAGTTAGACGTCCTCTATTTTGTTGTTGCAAGTTTTACGTGGCTGCTACGGGCTTAAACAAGAACCAATCTTACCTACGCATCTAAACCACAATGATAGTTTGTCAAGTTGGTGCTGTTTTAACCTTCGCAAGGACCGGGTGTAGCCACACTCGGTTTAACTAAAATTGGAGAAACTGACACCTGCCAGCCACCTGTGTGCAAAGCACATCGGTAGAACCAGTCTCGCGTAAGCGTACGCGTAATGTCGGTCCGGACCGCTTAATCCAACAATACCGCTGAACCAAAGTATGACATGCTGGTAAGCAGTATGACTTATATCGCCCACAACTCACTTGTGTTCTACTCGTGCATATAACATCAACACATAAAACCTAGGCTTGGATGCCACTGTTGGGGAACATAGTAATTTCAAAATTTCCCTACGCACATGCAAGATCATGGTGATGCATAGCAACGAGAGGGGAGAGTGTGATCTACGTACCCTTGTAGACCGACAGTGGAAGCGTTATGACAACGCGGTTGATGTAGTCGTATGTCTTCACGACCCGACCGATCAAGCACCGAAACTACGGCACCTCCGACTTTTAGCACACGTTTAGCTCGATGATGATCCCCGGACTCCGATCCAGCAAAGTGTCGGGGAAGAGTTCCGTCAGCACGATGGCGTGGTGACGATCTTGATGTTCTACTATCGCAGGCCTTCGCCTAAGCACCGCTACAATATTATCGAGGAGTATGGTGGAAAACGATCATGAGGATCAACTTGTGTGTCTATGGGGTGCCCCTTAGCCACGTATATAAAGGAGTGGAGGAGGAGGGAGAGGGCCGGCCCCTATGGCGCGCCCTGGAGGAGTCCTACTCCCACCGGGAGTAGGATTCCCCCCCTTCCAAGTAGTAGGAGTAGTAGTCAAGGGAAGGGAAGGGAGAAGAGAAGGAAGGAGGGGGCGCAGCCCCTCCCCCTAGTCCAATTCGGACTAGGCCTTGGGGGGGCGCCCAACCTCTCCTCTCTCTTTCCCCTAAAGCCCAATAAGGCCCATATACTCCCCGACGAATTCCCGTAACTCTCCGATACTCCGAAAAATACCCGAATCACTCGGAACCTTTCCGATGTCCGAATATAGTCATCCAATATATCGATCTTTACGTCTCGACCATTTCGAGACTCCTCGTCATGTCCCCGATCTCATCCGGGACTTCAAACTCCTTCGGTACATCAAAACTCATAAACTCATAATATAACTGTCATCGAAACCTTAAGCGTGCGGACCCTACGGGTTCGAGAATAATGTAGACATGACCGAGACACGTCTCCGATCAATAACCAATAGCAGAACCTGGATGCTCATATTGGCTCCCACATATTCTACGAATATCTTTATCGGTCAGACCGCATAACAACATACGTTGTTCCCTTTGTCATCGGTATGTTACTTGCCCGAGATTCGATCGTTGGTATCTCAATACCTAGTTCAATCTCGTTACCGGCAAGTCTCTTTACTCGTTTCATAATACATCATCTCGCAACTAACTCATTAGTTGCAATGCTTGCAAGGCTTATGTGATGTGCATTACCGAGAGGGCCCAGAGATACCTCTCCGACAATTGGAGTGACAAATCCTAATCTTGAAATACGCCAACCCAACATTTACCTTTAGAGACACCTGTAGAGCTCCTTTATAATCACCCAGTTACGTTGTGACGTTTGGTAGCACACAAAGTGTTCCTCCGGAAAACGGGAGTTGCATAATCTCATAGTCATAGGAACATGTATAAGTTATGAAGAAAGCAATAGCAACATACTAAACGATCGGGTGCTAAGCTAATGGAATGGGTCATGTCAATCACATCATTCTCCTAATGATGTGATCCCGTTAATCAAATGACAACACATGTCTATGGTTAGGAAACATAACCATCTTTGATTAACAAGCTAGTCAAGTAGAGGCATACTAGTGACGTTTAGTTTGTCTATGTATTCACACAAGTATTATGTTTCCGGATAATACAATTCTAGAATGAATGATAAACATTTATCATGATATAAGGAAATAAAATAGTAACATTATTATTGCCTCTAGGGCATATTTCCTTCACCAACCGGTACTAAAGACCCCCCTTTAGTACCGCTTGATGCCACGACCCGGTACTAAAGGGGGTGCGCTGACAGGCGAGGGGCGCAGAAGTTTAGTCCCACCTCGCTAGCCGAAGGGCGCTCGCACCTGCTTATAAGCCCCGCCGCCACTGCTGTCTCGAGCTCCTCTCTAAAGAAGGCCTTCTGGGCCTACCCTGCTACTCTGCCCTATGGGGCCTATTGGGCTTGCGGGCCTGCATCCTGGATCAACAACAGGTTGGGTTTCTAGTCGTATGCAGGCCACTGTGGCCCGGTAGGTGGGCTTTTTTCATTTAGTTTTTTCTATTCTGCTTTATTTATTTTGTTTTATTTATTTTTAGTTGTTTTTTTGCTGTATTTAGAGTTTCTTTGTTAATATTTTTGATTATTTTTAGAAACTTTTAGTTAGTGTCGGTAGTTTTTAAATTCGAATAGTTTAAATTTTGAATTATTTGAAATTTGTGTGAATCACTAGTTTGTGAATAACTTAACTTTAAAAATACATTTTTCAGTGATTCTTTTTTATTATGTTTAATATTAGTGTGTTTTGTCATTATATTCAATTTGGTAATGCTTAGGTTATTTAAAAAATAAAATGCCTTTTTAGCTGAAAAAATCAGTAAAGGCATGAAAGAATTTGTTTGCACATAAAATTTCTTCGCGTTTCCAATGCCAAAACACATAACTAGCCTAACTATTACAGAGGTTCCCTCCTGGGTGTGAAACACAGAGGAAAGTGATGATAGTGAAGCCGATCACATCCCAGATCTTTGGGTGTGAAACTTTTTCTTCGCGTGTGTCCCTTTGCGCCGTAACCATGGAAAATCTTCATCATTAACGGGATGCTCGGGTCAATATTCACTGTGAATGGAGCAATTTCATCAAACTTTTCATAATCTCCTGACATGTCTGTCTTGTCATCCACTCCCACGATGTTTCTCTTCCCAGAAAGAACTATGTGCCACTTTGGCTCATCGTACAATGCATTCGCTTCCTTATCTTTTCTTTTTCTCGGCTTGGTAGACATGTCCTTCACATAGAAAACATGTGTCACATCATTGGCTAGGACGAATGGTTCGTCTGCATACGCAAGATTGTTGAGATCCACTGTTGTCATTCCGTACTGCGGGTCTTCCGTTACCCCGCCTCGTGTCATATTGACCCATTTGCACCGAAACAAAGGGACCTTCAAACCACGTCGATAGTCAAGTTCCCATATGTCCTGTATATGACCATAATATGTTTCCTTTCCCGTCTTGGTTTCTGCATCAAAGCAGACACCACTATTTTGGTTGGTGCTCTTCTTATCTTGGGCGATCGTGTAAAATGTATTACCATTTATCTCATACCCTTTGAAAGTCATTATATTCGAAGATGGTAACTCGGACAGCAAGTACAGGTCATCTTCAATAGAGGCATCATGCATGGTACGTGTCTGCAATCAGCTGGCGAAACTCCTGGTTTGTTCACGTGTAATCCAGTCATCAGACCGCTCCGGGTGTTTGGAGCGTAGCAAATTCTTGTGTTCATCCATATACGGAGCCACCAAGGCGGAATTCTGTAGAACTGTGTATTGTGCTTCAGTGAGAGAATGTTCGTCCATACATATTATTTGTTCCCCTCCAAGCGTGCCTTTTCCATCCAGTCTTCCCTTATGCCGCGATTCAGGAACACCAATCGGCTTAAGGTCAGGAATAAAGTCAATACAAAGCTCAATGACCTCCTCATTTTCATGGCCCTTGGAGATGCTTCCTTCTGGCCTAGCACGGTTATGAACATATTTCTTTAAGACTCCCATGAACCTCTCAAAGGGGAACATATTGTGTAGAAATACAGGACCCAAAACATTAATCTCTTTGCATAGGTGAACTAGGACATGCGTCATCATGTTGAAGAAGGATGGTGGGAACACCAACTCGAAACTGACAAGACATTGCACCAAATCATTCTCTAACCTTGGTATGATTTCTGGATCGATTACCTTCTGAGAGATTGCATTGAGGAATGCACATAGCTTCACAATGGCTAATCGAACATTTTCCGATAGAAGCCCCCTCAATGCAATCGGAAGCAGTTGCGTCATAATCACGTGGCAGTCATGAGACTTTAGGTTCTGGAACTTTTTCTCTGCCATGTTTATTATTCCCTTTATATTCGACGAGAAGCCAGACGGTGCCTTAATACTAAGCAGGCATTGAAAGAAGATTTCCTTCTCTTCTTTGATAAGAGCGTAGCTTGCATGACCCTGATGTATGCCGTCTTTTCCGTGCATACATTGCTGGTCCTCCCGTGCCTCGGGTGTATCTTTTGTCTTCCCATACACTCCCAAGAAGCCAAGCAGGGTCACACAAAGATTCTTCATCACGTGCATCACGTCGATTACGGAGCGGACCTCTAGGTCTTTGCAATAGGTCAGGACCCAAAATATAGATTTGTTCTTCCACATGGGTGCGCGTCCGTCAGCGTCATTCGGAACAGGTTGTCCACAAGGACCCTTTCCAAAGACCACCTTCAAATCCTTGACCATATCATGTACATCAGCACCAGTACGGTGGCGAGGCTTTGTCTGGTGATCCGCCTCACCTTTGAAATGCTTGCCTTTCTTTCTTATGGGATGCCTGCTGGAAAGAAATTGACGATGTCCCAGGTACACATTCTTCTTACAATTAGCCAAATATATATTGTTCGTATCGTCCAAATAGTGCGTGCATGCACGGTATCCCTTGCTTGTCTGTCCTGAAAGGTTACTGAGAGCAGACCAATCATTGATGGTCACGAACAACAATGCCTTTAGGTCAAATTCTTCCCCCATATGCTCATCCATTGCACGTACACCTGTTCCATTCCACAGTTGTAAGAGTTCTTCAACTAATGGCCTTAGGTACACATCAATGTCATTGCTGGGTTGCTTAGGGCCTTGGATGAGCACTGACATCATAATGAACTTTCACTTCATGCACAACCAAGGAGGAAGGTTATACAAACATAGAGTCACAGGCAAGGTGCTATGGTTGCTGCTCTGCTCCCCAAAAGGATTAATGCCATCTGTGCTTAGACCAAACCATACATTCCTTGCGTCATCTGCAAACTCCTTCCCGTACTTTCTTTCAATTTTTCTCCACTGTGACCCGTCAACGGGTACTCTCAACTTTCCCTCTTTCTTACGGTCTTCTCTGTGCCATCGCATCGCCTTGGCATGCTCTTTATTTTGGAACAAACGTTTCAACCATGGTATTATAGGAGCATACCATATCACCTTGGCAGGAATCTTCTTCCTGGGGCGCTCGCCCTCGACATCACCAGGGTCATCGCGGCTGATCTTATAGCGCAATGCACTGCATACCGGGCAAGCGTTCAAATCCTCGTACTCACCGCGGTAGAGGATGCAATCATTAGGGCATGCATATATCTTCTGCACCTCTAACCCTAGAGGGCAGACAGCCTTCTTTGCTTCGTATGTACTCTCGGGCAATTCGTTGTCCTTTGGAAGCATATTCTTTATCATTACCAGCAACTTTCCAAATCCCTTGTCAGATACACCATTCTCTGCCTTCCATTGCAGCAATTCCAGTGTGGTGCCCAGCTTTTTCTTGTCACCTACGCAATTCGGGTACAACAATTTTTTTGTGATCCTCTAACATGCGCTACAACTTCTTCTTCTCCAAATCACGTGCGAAGTTTCTCTTTGCATCGGCAATGGCCCGACCTAGATCATCAACGGGCTCATCTGATGCCTCTTCTTCAGCTTCTTCCCGCATTGCCGGCTCAGCTTCTTCCCGCATTACCGGCTCAGCTTCTTCCCCCATTGTTGTATCATCGTATTCAGGAAACCCATGGCCAGGATAGCTGTCGTCGTCCTCTTCTTCTTCATTGTCTTCCATCATAACCCCTCTTTCTTCGTGCTTGGTCCAAACATTATAGTGGGGCATGAAACCGGACTCAAACAGGTGGACGTGAATGGTTCTTGACGTAGAGTAATTGTGACCATTCTTACAGCCAGCACATGGACAAGGCATAAAACCATCCGCCCGCTTGTTTACCTCTGCCGCAAGCAGAAAAGTATGCACGTCGTTAATGAACTCGGGAGAGCATCGGTCATCGTACATCCATTGCCGGCTCATCTTCAATACACAACACCGAAAACAACAAATTAATACAATATATAAAGTTCATACAACACTTTAATGCAACAAACAAATAACTCTCTAACTAAAGAATTTAAATGCAATAACAAATGCGATCAAGATCGCAACTAAGGTAACAATTGATCCAACAGCATAATAATACCAAGCCTCATTATGGATGGCATATTTTCTAATCTTCCTAATCTTCAAGCGCATTTTCTCCATCTTAATCTTGTGATCATCGACGACATCAGCAACATGCAACTCCAATTCCATCTTCTCCCCTCAATTCTTTTCAATTTTTCTTTCAACTCCTCGTTTTCTCTTTCAACTAAATTTAACCTCTCGACAATAGGGTCGGTTGGAATTTCCGGTTCAACTACGTCCTACATACAAATATCTATGTCAGCTTGATGGGCATAATTTGTCATAAACACGAAATGCAACAAATAGTTCTAAAAGATAATATACCACATCCGAATCATAACAAGGACGGGGGCCGACGGGGACGGATATTAAAACCATGGCACTATGTATAACAAACACCATATGGGTAAGATAATTATATGAGTAACTATATATCCAAATCACACAAACATCAATTTTTTATATAAAATTTCATGAACAAGAGGATCACCACAATGTGGTGCCGGCGACGGGACGGTGCGGGCGATTAACGGTGGTTACGACGGAGATTTAGAAGGCACTAAGTAAACCACACCTACATATGCAAACTAAGTGTTATTTTGACCTCAATTTGCATATAAATCAAATACTACCATATATAATTCCTCCCAAATTACTAAAACCCACAATTAATCACTATATAAACCAATGCAAGAGCTAATCTAGCAATGAGAGATGAAAGGACAAAGCTGCTAACCTTTGTGATCATTTGAATGGATGGTGGCCTGCAAATCTTGACAAATTTTGGGCAAAATTTGTGATGAACTCGAGAGGAAGAAGGGAAGAACAGAGGAGAGGGAGAGGGGAAAGGGGAAGGAACAGAGTGCGGGTGGACGAAGGGTTTATATAGGACGACCTTTAGTACCGGTTAGTGTCACGAACCGGTACTAAATGTGCTGGAGGGGCCCCACTCTGACAACATCCTGCCACCACTTTCTTTAGTACCGGTTCGTGGCACGAACCGGTCCTAAAGGTTCGCCACGTACCGGTACTAAAGAGCTCCTCCCGCCTAGCCGTTGGAACCGGCACTGATGGACACATTAGTGCCGGTTCTGTTACAAACCGGGACTAATGTGTCACACATTTGACCCTTTTTCTACTAGTGACTCTTTTCTTGAAAAAGGTTTTCGAAAGTTGTCAAAATCCAGTTGAAAAAGGAAAAAAATAAATTAAGGAAAATAGAAAATAGTCATATGCGTAGGAATGTATATTCAAAAATTTGCATCGCATATGTGAGAACTGTTTGTGTAAAAACATATTTATGTAACAAAAGTTAATATAACTTTCTAAGGAAAATGTGCATTTTAAGAAAGCTGCGCATACATGTATGAATATATTTTTATAACCATGGGATAAACATTCAGTTATAGAAAGAAGTAAAAAATGAAAACATAAATCAATAGAAAGTAAAAAATGTTTGATTGAAAAGAAAAACTAAAAGAAAAGAATTGTGAAGAGGCTCGGCCCAAGCCCAAATGAGCTTGGGGTGAAAATTAAAAAAAATGAAAGCATACTCACGGATTCTGAAATTTTATGGTGCAATCGTTGACAATTTTTCTAGGTGCTTGCAAAATTTCATCATGAAAGAACATTCATGGAAGTCATGGACAAAATAAAAAAAATAGCAATCCAAAATGATTTTGAAAATAGCACGTTTGGAGCATCCATTTTTTTGTGCCATGACTACCAGGAGTGTTCTTTCACGAGGGAAATTTTGTGAGCATCTAGAAAATTTGTCAATATTTGTCACAAAAATTGTCAATATCTGAATTTGGTGAAACCAATTATTTGAATTTAGTGAAATATGTTTTTCATACACATGGCAGTTTTTTGGGTGTGAAATACAGGAAACTTTTTATTTTAGGATTTTGAAACTAGTCACGTAAAGCATATGATACTAATTATTTCAAACCTTTTTTTAAATGAGTGAAATCTATTTTACGAAACAAATGAAATTGTTTTTTGAATTGAGTCAAAACAATTTTTTGAAATATTTGAAATCAGATTTTTGCTCTGAGTTAAATAAATATCTAAATGAATGAAATCAGGTTTTGGCACTGACTGGAAGCAATTTAGAACTGAATAGGAAAATGAGTGAAATATTTTTTCTCCACTTAGTAATTTCTTTTGAAGTGAGTGAAATCATTTTTTAACATAATGAAATGAGATTTTTCAAATGAGTGAAATCAATTTGATGAAATTAGTGTACCAGTTCTGTGAAACGAATGAAATATGTGTTTTCAAATATGTCTTTAAGTTGAGTTAAATTAGATTTTTTTAACACAAGAGTAACTTGTTTTCTGAAACAAGTGATTTTTTTTGGTAAATGAGTGAGATATGTGTTTCAGAATAAGTGAAATCAACGTGTCAAAATAGTGAATTTAGTTTCTTCAAATGACTACAATCACCTTTTTGAAATGTGCAAAACCAGTTCTTTGAAATGACTTAAATATGTGTTTTGATACAAGTGAAATTAGTGTTTTAAAATGAATAAATTAGTTTTCCAATATGAATTAAATCTATTTTAGAATAAGCGAAATCTGTATTTTGGAATGACTCAAATTTGTTTTCTTAATTATGAAATCAGTTTTTTAGAGAAAGTGAAACGAGATTTTTGGAATGAGTTAAATCCGTTTTTTAAATGCCAAAGCGAACGAACTGTAAAATTTAAACTACGCACAATATATTGAATATTGGTCTTGTTTTAAAGATCTTGTCTGTTGGAATTCAAATATCTTAAAAGATTTAAAAATAAAAATATATTATTTCAAAGATATCAATCATTTAGTAGCTAACAAGAAAGTAAAATGTTACTACTGTAAGTTGAGTACTCTGGGATTACACAGGCATGACTAAATGGAAAGGTTGTGTGGGCATATTCACGTATTGGTCAGCTGGAGTCAGACTAGTATTGAGATGTATTTCAGCGCGAAAAGATTTCTTAGTTTATTAGTTAAATGACAGTGTGCATCGTGATGTTGACATGGACGGCGGATGCTTCACCGGTACATACCAGTTCCGGTAAATTTACTTTTTCGTGATGCAAAGGCTAGCATATATCCTCCTTTTCTTAAACAATCCACTCTCTTTCAAAGCAGAAATTTCATACAATAAAAAAGAAACCAACCCATAGAAGGCAACTCCAAACGGAATAGAAATTATGACCATGTCCTTAGGGAAATTCAAGCCACCTTCCTCCTCCACGCGCCTGTTGTTGTGATCCATGCTCGATGACATGACCGGAACTGCTCACCACCTATGGAGCTAGCAAGACTATATATTGGCAGCTACGAAGTCATCGAGCTATGAATCACAAGATCGACACTTCGTGTCGGAGAAGAGGCCAATGATGACCGATGGCATGATGTAGGCGATCCCTACGTCCGTATATAGGGAAGAAGCATCCCACCACCTGGATGTCACCACCTAGATGCCCAATGCGCCTGCTTAGATCTGAGAAATGTATAGGGCACACTCAGACACTACATCCCAGATCCAACACCAACAACAAAGAGAGGTACCAACCAGATGGAAATCTGAATGAATCTTATTCACCGCCGTCATTGCATATGCTTGAGCCAAAGATTTGGACCACCAAAAAGTCCGTATTTAGACAAACCTAGAATACTAGATGCATGTGGAACAAAATCCGGTGGTTCCCATTCCTCCCACTGTCACAAGAACATTCAACGTGTGGGTGAGGGAACCCTAGTGATGACGGTGGCTGGGGCCTCTCTCTCTCTCTCTCTCTCTCTCTCTCTCTCTCTCTCTCTCTCTCTCTCTCTCTCTCTCTCTCTCTCTCTCTCTCTCTGACGACCATATCTGATTGTGGTACATAATACACCTCTTGTGCATTAATAATTTCACCATCTATATGTTAGTAGTAAGCATGCATCACTTTTAGAAAATAATGGCTTGTAAGGAGGAATCGGCTTACATCCAGCGTCTGCAATATGCCATAAATCAAATAGACCGGACCAAATTGATGGCCATAACATAGTCTGCATCTACAAGATAATCAATGGTTATTGTTCGCATAATATGCGAGTACATGGCATGTGTTTTAGAGTTAAATATTAGCATCTAGCCTCTTCACTCCGAACATATGTAAACAACGTTTCACATACATGTCTTACATTGGACGAAGACGATCCAATAGGAGGCCGATGCGTTGAATCGGGTTGTACAACCACCGGATCTATCACAAGACGACCATGAGGGGCAAGAATGTTATGGACCAAATGATGATAGTGGGGTCAAGGAGGAGGGGTGGTGGGGGTTGTCTGAAGAAATCGAAACCAGCGTCGAAATCTCCACGAGATGAAGCCCATGGGATCTGTGACAATGGAGGACCAGGACCACTAACATGGGCTGTTGGTGCCACTCCCATCTGCTCGTGAGCGACAAGCTAGAGTGACCAGTGACCTTGCCATCATGTTAGTCGCATGGGCTTCGCGTACGACTGTCTATTGGAAACCACAATTCTAGAAGGAAGCGACAGGCTAGGGTAGCACAAGGGGTTTTCAGCATGAGGCATTTTTGTCTATAGGCAATGGGAAGGAATGGGAATAATGCTCCTGCTTTAAGCAATCATAACTTTGGCTAGAACATGCTTCGCATTGTCTCCGACCACACTGTGGGGCGTAGGGTATTCTTAAAAAGCCACGATGCTATATTTTGTTTAGAACAAAATGCAGTTCTATCTTTGCTCTTTTTATTGAGAAAAACTCTAATGTTTATTGTCAGATATCACACACACACACACACACACACACACACACACACACACACACACACACACACACACACACACACAAGTAGACCATGTCTTCGACCCTGGATCTACTTGGCATTCAGCCACATCCAAGTAGACCATGTCTCGGACCCCTGATCTACTTGGCATTGAGCCACTGATGTGTACTACACAACTTATTCTTATAGACCCGTGTTGGGCCTTCAAACTCGGAGTTTTGTAGTATAGCAGCAAAAAAAATTCAAGTGGATAATATAAGGTTTATCAATCCGTAGGAGGCGTAGGATGAAGATGGTATCTCTCAAACAACCAATACAATGGTAAGTTGTATAAATGCACTAGTTCAGCGACGTGATAGTGATACAAGTGTAGTATGGATAGTAGATGTAGGTTTTGTAATTTGAAAATATAAAAACAACAAGGTAGCATGTAACAAAAGTGAGCACAAACGGTATTGCAATGCTTGAAAACAAGGCCTACCTTCACTAGTGCAGTATCTCAACAGTGCTAACATAATTGAATCATATAACAATCCCTCAACGTGCGACAAAGAATCATTCCAAAGTTCTTATCAAGCAGAGATCATAAGAATAAATTGTCTTAGGTAGCAAACCACCTCAAAGTTGTCCTTTCCTAACAATCTATTGAGTTATTCCTATAAGTGACACGAACAACCCTAGAGGCATACTAAAATAACACCAAGTGATACACATCAATCAACTCTAATGTCACCTAGATACTCAATCTGATAACAGTGAAACCTCGGAGGGAAAGACTCAATTCATCACAACAAGATAGAGAGGGGGAAACACCACATAATCCAACTATATTAACAAAACTCGCGGTACATTAAGATCATGCCAAATCAAGAATATGAGAAAGAGAGATCAAACACATAGCTACTGGTACATACCCTCAACCCCGAGGGTGAACTACTCACTCCTCGTCATGGAGACCGCCAGGAAGATGGAGATGGCCTCCGGGATGATTCCCCCCTCCGACAGGGTGCCGAAACAGGGCTCTGATAGAGATCACTTTGCTAGAGAGGCTTGCGGCAGTGGAACAACTCATTTTAGATTAAATTTGCAGGTTTTATGAATATAAAAGGATTTTCAGCATTGGAATCACGCAAAGAGGGGCCACAGGGGGTCCACCAGATACTAGGGCGTGGCCACCCCCTGGGCACGCCCTAGTTCCTTGTGGGGGCTTTGTGGGTCTTCTAGTACGGCCTGCCTACTAGTTAAGTACTCCCTCCGTTCCCACATCCAAGTCTTTTTAGAGATTCCAACTAGTGACTATTACATAGGGGGCAAAATGAGTGAATCTATACTCTAAAATATGTTTATATACATCTGTATGTTGTAGTCCATCTGAAATGTCTAAAAAGACTTATATTTAGAAACGGAGTGAGTAAGTAGCATGCATGCAGCCTGGCTTGAGCTTGCCACTGCTTCTAGCTAAGTACTACTTAATTAGCTTGCCACCCGCTGCCACTGATTCTACGTTTGCACCTGCACGCAACTGACTCGCGTGTTGATCGATGCATCAACAGATGGTACGTAGGCGGGGTATGCTAAGAAGACTTTGGACGCCCTGAAATCCAGTAACCATTTTGGTCTTCTCTCTGGTGTATTCTCAAATGGCTTCATCCATGCCGACAACTTACAAGTGGAGTATATATGAAATTTGAGCCAAAATTGAAGCAACGTCTAGCAAATTTAAACAGGGCATTGCCCCTTGTTTGAATGAACATATCTTATTGCGGAAAGAGTCTACTGAAGCAACCCACCCAACCATGCCATCAGTGGGTTTTCTTTTATTTAGTTCTGCCTGTTTTGCTTACTCCGCTGCGCGTTTCCCAATTATTACAATTTACAAGTGGTTTTGTGCCACTAGCTCAACCAGGCGGACACGACGATGTTCCCTGTTTGACATGCGTACACGACGATGCTGCATCTTTGACATGCGTACGGATCATACTCATTGATAAGCGTTTCTAGGGAGAAGCCTTAACTACACTAATTCATTATTTCTTATAATAAAATTAGTTTACTTTCTTCTAATATGTAACACTACTGCTAGATCTTTTTTTTACTTGTATTCAAGAAAAGCTATGCCTCTAAAGTTTTTTCTATCTATTAGGTTTCATATCTACCTATACTTTTTATTATTCGGATCTTTTTTATTAAGGACTCCGAGTTCTTTTCTCACCCCGGGCCCCTGATTTCTCAGGACTGGCCCTGCGTGAGATATAATTTTGAACATGTCGGTACAAGGAGAGCAAGTATGAAAATGCTTCATAATTTTGGCACTTGATAAATATATTTTTATTTGAATTTTGTAAATCATGAAAAATGTCCATACATGCATTCTCGCTCGTTCCACAGAAAAAAAATTCACCAAACACTAGTAGAAAAAAGGGATTTGGTTCAGGCCGGGTCAGCCCATTAGTCCCGGTTCAGTCCAGAACCAGGACCCATGGGGGCATTGATCCTGGTTCGTGAGGCCAGGGGCCTGCCGGGCCTCGTGGGGGCATTGGTTCCGGTTCGTCTGGCCCCTTTGGTCCCGGTTGGTGGGACGAACCGGGACCAATGGGCCTCGCTCCTGGCCCACCACCATTGGTATCGGTTGGTGGCTTGAACCGGGACCACAGGCTTCCCTTTGGTCCCGGTTCATTGCCACAAACCGGGACCAATGAGGTGCCTATATACACCCCTCGCCCGCGAGCAGAGCACCCCAGTGCTCTGTTTTTCTCTGGTCAACGAGCGGAGGGCTTTGTGGTGCTCTAGCTCACCTCCTATGCACATGAGGTGTTCGATGAAATGCCCAAGCCACAATAGTTAAGCTTTCTCCTCTCGAAGCTCGACCTCAAAACTCCATTTTCCTCGAGATTTGTCTAGGTTTAGCGGCCCGTCACGTCCCATTCCCGTCTTCACCGCCGTCGATCGCCCTCACCGATCTCGTCGCCGGCACCACCGTGGTGAGCCTCTTGTTCTTATCTTCTTTCTGAAAGAAAAAATTCTTACTTTAGATAGATACTTGTCTAATTTTCTTACTTTCATTATTGCTTGTTATTATATAGTGCGATGGTTTTGGTATCCGCCCCCGTCGGCCCTCGTCCTGGCTATGATTCAGATGTGGTATATATTATCTTTTTATAACTATTTGGTTCATTTATTGTTTATGACAATTATGCCGACCAACGTGACATAGATTTTATTTATCTAGGAGGTAGTTGAAGCAGAAATTCCAACCGACCCTATTGTTGAGAGGTTAAATTTAGTTGAAAAAGAAAACAATTACTTGAAGGAAAAAATAAAAAAATTGAGGAGGAGAAGATGATATTGGAGTTGCATGTTGCGGATGTCGTCGATGATCACAAGATCAAGATGGATGCAATGTGGTTGAAGATGAGAAAGATTAAAAAATATGCCATTCATACCGAGGCTTGGTATCATTATGCCGTTGAATCAATTGTTACCTTGGTTGCGATTATGATCGCATTTGTTTTCGCATTGAAATGTTTTACATAGTTTCAATGTATGGTTTAATTAATTAGATGCTTTGGAGAGCTATATGTTGTTAGATGAGAACTATGTATGTACTTTGGTTTTAATGTGATGATGAACTTCTATTAATTTGGTCACTTAATTATCTATTCATGATGTTATGTAATGGTTTTTGACACACTTAATTATATATAATGCACGCAGATGAACCGACAATAGATGTGCGGTGACAGACACACCACCGAATACATTAAGGGCGTGCATGATTTTCTCAAAGTGGCCGAGGCAAACAAGCAGAATGGTTTTATGTGTTGTCCATGCCCTAAATGTGGGAATACGAAGTCTTACTCTGACCGGAAAATCCTTCACACCCACCTTCTTTACAATGGTTTCATGCCATACTATAATGTTTGGACGAGGCACGGAGAAATAGGGGTTATGATGGAAGACGGCGAAGAAGAAGAGGACGATAACAACTATGTGCCCCCTGAATATGGTGATGCTGCAACGGGGGAAGCTGCTGAAGATCAGGAGGAAACAGACGATGTGCCCAATGATGCTGCGACGGGGGAAACTGCTGAAGATCATGAGGAACCAGACGATGTGCCCGATGATGATGATCTCCGCCGGGTCATTGTCGATGCAAGGACGCAATGCGAAAGTCAAAAGGAGAAGCTGAAGTTCAATCACATATTAGAGGATCACAAAAAAGGGATGTACCCCAATTGCGAATATGGCAACACAAAGCTCGGTACCATACTGGAATTGCTGCAGTGGAAGGCAGAGAATGATGTGCCTGACAAAGGATTTGAAAAGCTACTGAAAATATTGAAGAAGAAGGTGCCAAAGGATAACGAATTGCCCGACAGTACATACGCAACAAAGAAGGTCGTATGCCCTCTATGATTGGAAGTGCAGAACATACATGCATGCCCTAATGACTGCATCCTCTACCCCGGTGCGTCCAAGGATCTGAACGCATGCCCGGTATGCGGTGCATTGCGGTATAAGATCAGACGAGATGACCCTGGTGATGTTGACGGAGATCCCCCCAGGAAGAGGGTTCCTGCGAATGTGATGTGGTATGCTCCTATAATACCACTGTTGAAACGTCTGTTCAGAAACGAAGAGCATGCCAAGTTGATGCGACGGCACAGTGAGGACCGTAAGAAAGACGGAAAGTTGAGAGCATCCGCTGACGGGTCGCAGTGGAGAATAATCGAGAGAAAGTACTGGCCTAAGTTTGCAAGTGACCCAAGGAACGTATGGTTTACTTTAAGCGCGGATGACATTAATCCTATCGGGGAGCAGAGCAGCAATCACAGCACCTGGCCCAGGACTCTATGTATGTATAACCTTCCTCCGTGGATGTGCATGAAGCGGAAGTTCATTATGATGCCAATTATCATCCAAGGCCCTAAGCAACCCGGCAATGACATTGATGTGTTCCTAAGGCCATTAGTTGAAGAACTTTTACAGCTGTGGAATGGAAACGGTGTACGAACGTGGGATGAGCACAAACAGGAGGAATTTAATCTGCATGCTTTGCTATTTGTAACCATCAATGATTGGTCCGCTCTCAGTAACCTTTCAGGACAGACAAACAAGGGATACAATTCATGCACGCACTGTTTAGAAGAAACTGAAAGTATATACCTGAACAAATGCAGGAAGAATGTGTACCTGGGCCATCGTTGATTTCTTCCGACCAACCATCAATGTCGAAAGAAAGGCAAGCATTTCAAAGGCGAGGCAGATCACCGGAAGAAGCCCGCCATGCGTACCGGTGATCACGTACTTGCTATGGTCAATGATTTACACGTAATCTTTGGAAAGGGTCCCGGCGGACTAACTGTTCCAAATGACGCTGAGGGACATGCACCCATGTGAAAGAAGAAATATAATTTTGGGACCTACCCTACTGGAAAGACCTAGAAGTCCGCTCTTCAATCGACGTGATGCACGTGAGGAAGAACCTTTGCGTGAACCTGCTAGGCTTCTTGGGCATGTATGGGAAGACAAAAGATACACCTGAGGCACGGGAGGACCTGCAACGTTTGCACGAAAAAGACGGCATGCCTCCGAAGCAGTATGAAGGTCCTGCCAGCTACGCTCTTACGAAAGAAGAGAAAGAGATCTTCTTTGAATGCCTGCTCAGTATGAAGGTCACGACTGGCTTCTCGTCGAATATAAAGGGAATAATAAATATGCCAGAGAAAAAGTTCCAGAACCTAAAGTCTCATGACTGCCACGTGATTATGACGCAATTGCTTCCGGTTGCATTGTGGGGGCTTCTACCGGAAAACGTCCGATTAGCCATTGTGAAGCTATGTGCATTCCTCAATGCAATCTCTCAGAAGGTGATCGATCCAAAAATCGTACCAAGGCTAAGGAGTGATATGGCGCAATGTTTTGTCAGTTTCGAGCTGGTGTTCCCACCATCCTTCTTCAATATCATGACGCACGTCCTAGTTCATCTAGTCGACAAGATGTTCATTCTGGGGCCCGTATTTCTACATAATATGTTCCACTTTGAGAGGTTCATGGGAGTCCTAAAGAAATATGTCCGTAACCACGCTAGGCCAGAAGGAAGCATCTCCATGGGCCATCAAACAGAGGATGTCATTGGGTTTTGTGTTGACTTCATTCCTGGCCTTAAGAAGATAGGTCTCCCTAAATCGTGGTATGATGGGAGACTGACTGGAAAAGGCATGCTGGGAGGGGATTCAATAATATGCAGGGACGGATATTCTTGGTCTCAGGCACACTACATAGTTCTACAGAACTATACCTTGGTGACCCCGTATGTCGATGAACACAAGAACAGTCTGCGCTCCAAACACCCGGAGCAGTGCGACGACTGGATTACATGTGAACACATCAGGACTTTCAATAGTTGGTTGGAAACACGTCTCAGAGATGACAACATTGTTTGTGATGAGCTGTATTTGTTATCCAGGGGACCATCTTTGACTGTATTGACTTACAAAGGATACGAGATAAATGGGAATACATCTTACACGATCGCCCAACATCAAAAGAGCACCAACCAAAACATCAGTGTCCGCTTTGATGCAGCAACCGAGAGGGGAAATGACACATATTATGGTTACATAGTGGACATATGGAACTTGACTACGGACATGATTTTAAGGTTCCTTTGTTTAAGTGCAAATGGGTCAATCTGTCAGGAGGCGGGGTACAGATAGACCCATAGTACGGAATGACAACAGTGGATCTGAAAAATCTTGGGTACACTGACGAACAGTTCGTCCTAGCCAATGATTTGGCACAGGTTATCTATGTGAAGAACATGTCTACCAAACCGAGAAAAAAGAAAAGATAAGGAAGCGAATACATCATACGATGAGCTAAAGCGCCACATAGTTCTTTCAGGAAAAAGGGACATCGTGGGAGTGGAGGGCAAGACAGACATGTCTGAAGATTATGAAAAGTTTCATGAAATTCCTCCCTTCAAAGTCAACGCTGGTCCAAGCATCCTGATAAACGATGAAGATTATTCATGGTTACGGCGCAATAAGCAAATGACACAAGCGAAGAAAAAGTGAAGACTTTCTCCCGCAACTATTATGATGATACCATGCCAACTTTGTAACAGACGAGTATGATACCATTGTCCATTTTGTACATGCACATGCTATGTGGGTGAAATTATGATACCATGCCAACTTTCAACTTTTTCAGAGTTCATTTGAAATGCTTTAATGTTTTATGGTTCGGCCCTCGTAATACCATTATTCAAATTTTAACTATTCAAATTTCAAAACTAATGGCACTAACACAAAGTTTATAATTTTTGTGACCTAAAAGAAAAATAATTAAAAATAAACTTTCATAAAATAAATAAAAATAAAAACAATAAGTATTTTGTCGTAAGTAGAAACAAAATAAAATAAATAAAGCAACAAAGAAAACAAAAAAGTGCCACCTAATGGGCCTTCACAGCCTGAATACGACTAGAAACCCTACCATGGGCCAGGATTCAGGCCCGCAGGTGGCCCAATAGGCCCACAGGCACACAGCGTATGGTTAGGCCCGAAAGCCTATAATTGAGAGGAGCTCGAGAGGGTGGGCGCAGCAGCGCTTACAAACCACTCTCGAGCTCTCTCAGGTAGCGAGGTGGTACTAAACTTTTGACGCGGGGCAGCACAAGGCCTTTGGTCCCGGTTGGTACCACCAACCGGGACTAAAGGGGGCATTGGTCCCGGTTCATGGCACCAACCGGGACCAATGCTCCTCAATCCTGGCCCATGACCATTAGTCCCGGTTTGTGCCACAAACCGAGACTAAAGGGTTGGTTCTCGTTGCGGTCAGAGTTTAGTCCCACCTCGCCAACCGAAGGGGGCTCACACCGTTTTATAAGCCCTTTTCTCTCTGCCTTGTTGAGCTCCTCTCAAAATGAAAATAGATGCCCTTATAAAGGAAATTTAACCTAAATTCAGAGTGAATTTCTCTGAAATTCATAGAAATTTACTATGGATTTAGGTTGAATTTTCTCTATAAGCGCATCTATACTCATTTTTTTAGTAAAGTTAATCACAAACTTGTGATTCACACAAATTTCAAAGAATTCAGATTTTAACTATTCAAATTTGAAAACTAATGGCATTAACAGAAAGTTTATAATTTTTCTAAAACTAATGGCACTAACAGAAAGTTTATAATTTTGCTGACCTAAAAGCAAAAGGAATTAAAAAAAAGCAAAAAACAAAAGAGAATAAATAATGCAAAAAACAAAACAAAAATGAAAAAACCTATTTTTATAGTAAAATTAATCACAAACTTTTGATTCACACAAATTTCAAAGAATTCAAATTTTAACTATTCAAAATTCAAAACTAATGGCACTAAGAGAAAGTTTATAATTTTTCTGACCTAAAAGCAAAAAGAATTTAAAAATAAAGTAAGAAACAAAAGAAAATAAATAATGCAAAAAAATAGAAAAAAAACTGCCATCTATTGGGCCACCACGATCTGAATACGATTAGAAATCCAACCTGGGCCAGGATTCAGACCCGCAGAAGGTCCAATAGGCCCACAGACAGCATAGTGTGAGATTAGGCCCGTAAGTCTGCATTTGAGAGGAGCTCGAGAGGGCAGCCGCAGTGGGGCTTATAAACCACTCCGAGCCCCTCTCAACTAGCGAGGTGGGACTAAACTTTTGGCCGCGGGCAATGCAAGGCCTTTGGTTTCTCTATTTCCCGCCCTTTGGGCTGCCGAGAATGACCTTTGGTCCCGGTTGGTGGCACCAACCGGGTCTAAAGGGCGGCATTGGTCCCGGTTGGTGCCTAAAGGCTTTGGTATATAAGCAAACACAAGTGAAAATTTCACTTGTCATCTCGCAGTTGCCGCCCCGACGCCGCCAGGTTGCCCCAACGCCGTCCGCCGCCCCCGTCGTCGCTGTCGCCCGCGCCCACACCGTAGCTCGCCGTCGTCATCGCCCGCGTCCTCACCGTCGCCACTGCCCTCTGCCCCGACGTTGCGGCCGCCACTCCCCGCACCCCAGCTCGCCCCGGCGCCACCCGCCGCGCGCCCTTACTCGCCCCGATGCCGCCCGCCACTCGCCCCTGCCCGCCCCAACGCTGCCCTCTGTGAGCATCGCGCGCCCCTGCCGGCCCCGCCGCCGCCGCCGTGCTTTTTAGTTATATGCTATTTTTTTACATGTTTTTAGATGTTTTTAGATTTTCATATATGTATGTATGTATTTTTATAGATATTTGTATTTCTTATGTATGTTCATATATGTATGTATGTATTTTTTACATGTTTTTTTGTATGTATGTATGTATT
Source organism: Triticum dicoccoides (assembly GCF_002162155.2). NCBI lineage: Eukaryota > Viridiplantae > Streptophyta > Magnoliopsida > Poales > Poaceae > Triticum > Triticum dicoccoides. Next base: position 13,292,291 of record NC_041380.1, read on the forward strand.
TTTTTCAATTGTAATACGCATGGTGTTTTAAAAATACATTAATTTTAGTACGTTAATGTTCTCTGATTTAGTACATTAATTTTAGGTTAGTTTCATTCTTAGAAAAGTTTTATATATTTAGGAAGAAGGAAGAGAAGGAAGAAGGAAGAAGAAGAAAAAGTTTTATATATGCAAAAATTACATTTTTAGAAAAGTTTTATATATCTAGCTATAAAGATGGAAGAAGAAGAAAAAGTAGGAGAGGAAAAAGGAAAATAAGAAGAGGAAGAAAGGAGAAGAAGAGGGAGAGGAAGAAGAGGAGAAATAAATAAGAAGAGGAAAAAGAAGAAAAAAAAAGAGAAGAAGAAGACAGGAATAGAGGAGAAGAAGAAAAATAGAATATTCTATTTTTTTCGTCTCCTCTTTTTTTCTTCAATCTTCTCCTCTATTCCTTTCTTCTTCTCCTCTTTTTATTTCTCCTTCGTTTTCTTATGTTTTATCGGGTCTGTCGTCGTCGATATACCCCGTGTCCCGATAACTTCAACACGAGGGGTGGTTCGACCTACCCCCTCCCGGATAATATTATTTTCCCATGTATGTATGCAAAAGTTACATTTTTAGAAAAGTTTTATGTATCTAGTTAGGAAAGGAAGAAGAAGAAAAAGAATGGGAGGAAAAAGGAAAATAAGAAGAGGAAGAATGGATAAGAAGAGGAGAGGAAGAAGAGAAGAAATAAATAAGAAGAAGAAAAAAGAAGAAAAAGAAGAGGAGAAGAAGAAAAGAATAGAGGAGATGAAGAGAAAATAAAATTTCTTTCTTCTTCACCTCTTTTTTATCGGATATGTCGTTGTCGATATACCCCGTGTCCCGATAACTTCAACACGAGGGGGAGGGGGTTCGACCTACCCCATCCCCGATAACATTATTTTCCCATGTATGTATGTCGTCGTTGTCGATATAACCCCCTCCCGGATTACTTCGACCGTGATAACTTATACCACGGGAGCACCCCCTGGCCCTCTCGCTTGACCAAAACTCTCGAGGACACCCAAACCCTAGAAAAAAACAATGTCGGACTCCTACCCCCTCCCGTCGCACCCCTACCCTTGAAGCGTTGTCGAGGCCACCCCAAACCCGGAATAAGCTAGGTCTACGTTTGCCACTAATATATCCACATGTTGTCATGTTTGTGTAATAATTGCCATGTTGTAATATTTGCAGAAACAATGGAGTTTGAAAGAGACGAGGAACAAGAACAGGTGTTGGGGGACATAATCTTAGCCGGAGGTGATGTCATATTGTATCTTAACGACAATGATGGTCTGGAAGCAGAACAGGGTGAAGAAGAAGCAGGCTACGGTGATCGAAGAATGGAGGAGGAAAGACATGATTATGATGGCTCTGGTGATCCAATGCTAGTGCAAGAAGGAGCCCGTGGTGACGGCTCTGGTGACCGAACAGAGTCCGGCCAGGTAAATATATTAGTTAAGCATGTAATGACTAGCTAATTGATGCATTCATTGTTTTGGTATGTACACATATTAATTAACTCTCATTTAATTCTTCTTTTTTTCTAGCCCTCCGGATCGAGCACAACTTCGGTAAAGAGACGAGGCCCGAAGAAAAAGTTGCGCTCGGATGTAAGGTTTGAGATCACAGCAATCGCGCACGATGGCATGCCGATTGAACCCATCCGGACAATGGAAGCATTTGCTGCTCAGTGCGGGGTTCTTGTTAGGGACAAGATCCCGATCAGCATCCAGCAATGGTGTAAGCCTAAGAACGAAGACCTTGAGGTGTCTTATGTCAATGAACAAGGGTACTCTGACGAACAATATGAAGTGCATAAGCAATAATATTCACAATTTTATTTTATTACCATCATTTGTGTTGAG
>NC_041380.1:13294403-13314630 GCF_002162155.2 Triticum dicoccoides
TTGACCCCCTTGTTCAAATTAGATGTTTCAGATGCGGGATGAACTCCTAGCACCAGATCGTATGCGAGCAATTCAAGAGGAATTGGCAGCATTATTCCTTGACCACGTGATCGCTGAAGACGGAGAATACTATGTGGACCATGTGTTCATATATAATTCGGATATTATATTGTAAGAGATAATTATTGTATATATGTAGCCGGTAGTGTCGGATAGATATACGAGAACTTGTTGTTCGACCAATCTCTCGGAGAAGGAGAGGTGGTCGATATCACTTCTCTCTGTATGCATATGTTCATGACGATCTTCTATTTTCTTTATTTGCTTACTATCTAGCGTGTCTAGTCCTCTCTCTCTATATATATGTATATATAGCGTCGTCCAAGCACGGACATAAAAGAGGACACTTCTCTCTATTAATTAGCTAGCTAACACAATATATGAAACACCTAAATTAAACCCCCAAAACCCCCAACCCCCCTTTCAAAAAAAAAACAAAAATCCCCACCCCTGAAATGCTGACGCGTGGGTGCCACCAACCGGGACCAAAGGCCCTCCTGCCTGGGCTCAGCGCACCGGCTACGTGGAGGCCCATCTGTCCCGGTTCGTGTAAGAATCGGGACTAAAGGGTTAGGGAATTAGTAACGATCCTTTAATCTCGGTTCATAAACCGGGTCAAAAGGCCCTTATCAACCGAAACGAATGATTTTTTTTCTACTAGTGAAAACTCCCCGATAGAGAGAAGTGACACCTAGGCGTGTTCTTACTAGATGCTTTTTTAAAGTTCCTACTAGAGGCATTTCAGGAAAAGATTCAAAGGAGTGCCCTTAATTAGTGATTACAATAGTTTTGCAGAATCAAATCCTTGGATCTGAAGGCCGGGATGATAATGTGTCTAGATCTATGACATGCAACGGTCCATCCTTGATTTGAATGTAATGCCACAAGCTAAGAGCATCTCAACTCGCCACCCCCGTTGCCGCCGCCCCATCCCATATCTCTCTCCCCCCGACACCAGCCACCGCGTCTATGTCCTCTGATGGGTGAGCATTTCCCCAGCGACGGTGTGTGTGTGTGTGGGGGGGGGGGTGCACCTCCTCCACGACGCCAACTACCCGGCGCCGCCTGACATGCACACACCGAGGCGGTGGAGGCTCCGTGCCGAAGGCATCCTAGTCTCCCCGCGGCCCGACGTCGACCACCCCACCCACTTCCACGACGAGATCAAGCGCGTCCAGGCCTCCCTGCCAAAGGAGGTGCGTGGCCGCCCGGAGTACGCCGTCGACAACGACGCCAGCTGGGCAGCGCACTTCCAACGCCGCGACGAGGAGCAACTCGCCCCACCAACAACGCGCCGTTGAGGAGGCGCCACAACTCCGACAGCCGCCGCCTGTGGTGTGGTGTCCCAGGGCGGACGCTTCACTTCGTGCTCGAGCACCTCGAGGGCGGCAACCAGCCGCCACTCCAGTACCCGGTGGCCTCGACGCCTGTCCCACGCCGGAGCGGCGGCGGCATTTGGCTGTCGCGGCGCATGGCGGGTGGGTCCTCCTCCTCCTCCCACTCCCACTCGTCCGAACCACCGGCGCTCACCAACGTCAAGGCCGAGCGCGTGGAGACACCCCTAGGGCGGCGCACTCGCGGCGGCGCCCTCGTCATCAATGAGGCCAGCCGTGGCTTCTCTTCCTCCCGCCTCGTCAAGCCGAAGATGGTGCCGGGGCTCGTCGCCGCGAAGAGCGAGCACGATGACTTAGCCGCCGCTGACGACGAGGACTATGTCAAACTGGAGATGGAACGCCAGCGCTACGCCCTCGAGCAGATCGCCGCCCGGCACCGCGGCCGCGACGCGGGCGGCGTCATCATCCTCGAGGACAGTGACGACGACGCACCGATGCCGCTAGTAAGCATGTTTTTATGTAGGGCTGAATAAGGAATCTCTCATTTTGCAACGGTATGTTGTTTGTGTGTGCCACAGCTAGCCGTAAAACTTGGAAGAGCTCGTTCTTTTTTGATTTCTCTTAGTCATGTTTCTTCAGTTTGAACAAAATGCACAAAGCAAGCATCACCGTATCAAGAAACATATGCAACAACAAACCAGTATAAATTGGTCTGATGTCAATTTTAGATCTGAGAACTACGGTCTATCCACGGTCCACTGGTCTGCACTAGTGGTCGAGCAACCGCTCGGCAGGTGGGTGCGAGTGCAACCCGCGGGAACCTCTGGCACTGCTAATTCAAGACATGCAGCATGCCATAGTCTCTTTTTTCCCTCCTCTTCTGTACTAGTGCCAATTGCCACGACATTCCCACCTCCTTGGGACACTTGGTACCACCACTGCGAGCGATGACATCAGCGACAACAACAACGGCCAGGTACTGTACCGCACACAGGTGTTGGCCGCGGTCACTGACACTCCACCGCTGTTCATATAGCGGCAAATTTGACAATTTTGACCTATGAACGAAAACATTTCACAAAATAAATTGCATTGCAAAAAAATTCATCCAGCTGACTGTTTTGAGTGGCGCCCGACACGAAGGCGCCACACCCTACGGTGCAGCGCCTAGCTCGCAGGCGTTGCAAGTCTGTCCAGCGTGGCACCCAGGGCCCCACTCCTATTTGTGCAGCGCCTAACTAAAAGGAGCTGCACAGTGTAGTGCAGCGCCTAGCTGAAAGGAGCTGCACTATCTTATATTAAAATCGTTATAACTTTTAATCTGTGTATCCGATGAAAACGTGCCTTATATCAATGTTGTGCATTTTTCTATGTTCTACGCAATGGTGGCATTTTTATCTATGTTAGGATCAATTTGCTTGATGAAAACTCTGTGGAAAAAGTGCATCATAATATAACTGTCAGAATGTGTTAAAACTTACAAACTTGGCATGATGATATCCATTGACCTATAGCTCTTATGCATTTGCATCCTACATGAGTTTTGCACTACATAATGTGTACATTCACGCCATGCCTATCCTTGCCATGTTAATCATCTTTAACATGTTCATTTCTTGCATGTAAGTGACTGACATGATATAAATGAACTTCTGTTATAGAAAGTTGCATTTTGTAAGATCCATAGTAATTAATCCTGGCATCATATGAATATGATCTAACTATGAAAGTTGGAAAATCTTATGTCTACTTTATCTCCATGTAATTTTCATACCCACTAAATTTTTGCATCACTATGTTTTTGAGACACTAAAGTACCTAAGGCAATATTCTACCAGATTAACATTTATGAATTTCACCAAGTCCCTCGATGTCAAGAGAGCTTCACATTTTGTAAAATGCATAGTAAATCAACCGTGCTTCATATGGAATAACTTTATATATGAATTTGAGCATCTCCATGTCTACTTTCAGTATACCACACGTGTTTCCACAAAACATGTTCATATCTTGAGTTTTACCAAACCCATTGGCATGAACTTGATATGTTTTCCATTTAGAATTTTGTGCAGATCGGTTTAGTTTTCCTGCTAGCTAAACTTTGCTTTTCATTATTCTAGTAAGATAAGCCTTCTGACTTCCGGCTAGTAGCACCAACAACTAGTTTTTCTGCCAACTCTGTTTTGTCATCCTGGTTAGCACTAGGGTGTCCTAAGCTATCAAGTTCAAACCGACTCACTCTGTACCGACCTTATACCCTATATATATAGCAGTACGCAATACAAGCAAGTACATCTTTTTTCAGTAGCCTAAAAGCTGAGGTCAAATCAAAGAACATGTGCTCTTGCTACTGACAACAAACATTATAAGTGTTAAATTTTAAGAGTATATAAGTATATATCTTTACAAAATGCAAAGTTCTATTGACATCCAGTGACTTGGTGAAATTAATGTGTTAATCTAGTAGACTATTGCCTTAGGTACTTTAGTGTCCCAACAACATAGTGATGCAAATCTTTAGTGGGTACGAAAATGACATGGACATTGATGAGGCACGGACTAGCGAGACGATAATTTGTGCGTGTAGATGGCCCGGTCTTTCACGGCGATGCTTGATCAACAGTCCGTCTTCTTGTTCCTCCTTGCAACCTCCAAGAATAATTTTCACCCACGTATGAAAATACACGAATAAAAATAATGATCCCCTTGGATCAGCACGTAGGTGTTGATGTGATGATCAACCCTCCGTTGCTAGTAAATTTTCATGATAGAAAAATCACAGATGATATACAAGATATGGTCACCCGAAACTCGGATGTTTTCTGTATGTCTCATAACTCACGAATAAACCAAAACTGCCCCATGATGATCCTCCCCACGCCATGTTTTTCTTATAGTCCAAATCTGGTCATACTATGCGTACAGGACCATGCACGTCTCTTCGTCTTGAATCTAATGCATGCAACACTTCATTGATCTTTGGTCTGCTAATTACAGAATTTATTCTCGATCCACACAACCGACGTACATGACCATCGTTTCCTCGATGCAATCTGACCGCATGCATGACATTATTTTCCAATGGCTTCTCTCCTTAACTGGCTTAGCTTCGATAGCATTAACAATTGATGGTGCCATGCCCGTATCAGACATAAAGTAGACATAAGATCGATTTTCCAACTTCCATAATTAGATCATATTCATATGATGCCAGGATTAATTACTATGGATCTTACAAAATGCAACTTTCTGGGGTAGAAGTTCATTTATATCATGTTAGTTACTTAGATGCACGAAATGAACATGTTAAAGATGATTAACATGGCAAGGACATGCATGGTGTGAAAGTACACATTGCGTAGTGCAAAACTCATGTAGGATGCAAATGCATAAGAGCTATAGGTCAATGGATATCATCAAGCCAAGTTTGCAAATTTTAACAGATTCTGTCATTTATATTATGATGCACTTTTGCCACAGAGTTTTCATCAAGCAAATTGATCCCAACATAGATGAAAAATGCCACCATTGCGTAGAGCACAAAAAAATGCACAACATTCATGTAAGGCACGTTTTCATCGGATACACGGATTAAAAGTTACAACAGTTTTATATAAGATAGTGCAGCTCCTTTCAGCTAGGCACTGCACTACACTGTGCAGCTCCTTTCAGCTAGGCGCTGCACTACATTGTGCAGCTCCTTTCAGCTAGGCACTGCACAACCAATAGTGGGGCCCGGGCTGCCACGTTGGATAGACTTGTAACGCCTGCGAGCTGGGCGTTGCACCGTAGGGTGCGGCGCCTTCGTGTCGGGCGCCACTCAAAACGGTCAGCTGAGTGATTTTTTTTTCAAAGCAGTTCATTTTGTGAAATCTTTTCGTCCACAGGTTAAAATTGTCAAATTTGCCTCATGTAGCAAAACCTTGTGACGAACTCAAACTACAACAAGGGCCAAACTGTAAGCTTACAATGTGATTTTTTTTAAATAATACCCTTTAAAATCCAGTTGAACTGGTATTTGACCAGCAGTACCAAACTGTTGAATCTATATGTTGACGTATGAAACTGAACTTGCATGATAACTTCATGTACCAAACTTTTACTTTGCTCTTTTTCAATACTGAGGCATATGAAGTGCATACTTCTACATAATAAGTTAGACTCTATAAGTATTTTGCTTCTATAACAGTGCTCTGGTACAAGAGTGAATTTGCTATCTCATATTTCACAAAAATGGAAACTTGTCATCCCATCGAAATAACAACCCCCTTCGTTTTCCTATCCCATGATCTCTGCCCACAAAATTTGTGATGTGTCACACCTTTACTATTACTCCCTCTGTTTCTTAAAAAAATGCATATAAATTTTTGAGGAAGTCAAACATGCATAATTTGACCATGTTTGTTGGAAAAATCATCAATAAGTACAATATTAAATAAATATAATATGAAAACATATAATTGTCATGTGTCTAATTATATTTACTCGGTATCATAGTTCTTGAAAACTTTGCTGTAAACTTGGTCAAACATTGCACGGTTTGAATTCATACCAAATTTATAAGCCTTCTTTCAGAAACAGAGGGAGTAATTATTAAGTGATATTTTATTTCTGTGCACTGATGTTTACTGTACCTATTGTCTCCAGCGTGCTTCATGTTGTGGGCGGCAACTTGTGTCCTCTGCGGATTTTCTTGTTGTAGTGGCTGTTCTCGTTCCCTCTCCAATGACCGCCTTCACGCGTTCTAGCTTAGAGCTACTCCAGCCGTTTGCTCCCCGGGGAAGCCTAAAATCGCCGTCTGAGGGTGAGTCGCGCAAAAATGGGCCTGGGGGCAAGTTGGTCCCCAGCCGCCGGCCCCATGGCCGCCTCCAGGCGCGATTAAATAAAAAAAGTATAGCAAATCTTGGCACAGTTGGGCGAAGTTCGGCTAAACACGAGAAATTCCAGCCAACTTGGGCATATATATGGACAAAGTTTGCTGATTTTCATTACATAGCAAATATATAATAGACTAATCTAAAAGAAACTTGCTGAACACCGAGTAGTCGCCGTCGTCGCCGCCATCCTCGTCGTCGGCCTTCTCCTCCTTGACGCGGGCGCCCCTGCTGGACCCGGCGTCGCCATGGCGGACTGGTGGCGGCGGCATGTCGTTGTCGTCGCTGTCGTCGATGACGACGACTCCTCCTTCGTCGCGGCCCCGGCGGCGCTCCGCGAAGCGCTGCAGGGTGGCGCACTGGCGCTCCATCGCCATCTTGAGGGAGTCCTGGCGTGCCCATTCAAGGGTCGCGTCGTCGTCGCGCTCGACCTCGCCGTGCTCCGTCTTCACGGCGGCGAGCCCCGGTTCTGCCTTCACCAGCGCGAGCCCCGGCTCCGTCTTTGGCTTGACGAAGCGTGGAGGAAGAGCCGACGAGGAGGGGCGCCGGCCGCCCTCGTTGATGATGATGCCGGCGCTGCGAGTGCGCCGGCCGAGCGGCGACTCCGCCGCGGGTTTGGCCTTGACGCCGAGCAGCGCCGGAGTGCCAGAGGAGTGCGAGGAAGAGCGCGAGGAGGAGGAAAAAGAGGAGGAGCCGAACCTCCTTGGCGCCCATGGCCCGTCGCGTCGGTGGTGCGCCTGGGTGGCCGCCCTTGCCGAGGGTACGCCAACGGCGGGTCATTGCCGCCCTCGAATTGCTCAGCACGCCCTCGAGTGTACGTCCGGGGACGCCCCACCACAGGCGGCGCCCCTCGCTGTTCTTCATGCCGGCGACCACCGCCGCGCCATTGGTGGACACCAGCCGCCGCTGCTGACGGCGCTCGAGGCACGTCGCCCAAGCTGCATGATTGTCGGCGGCGTACTAGGGTAGGGAGAGTTGGGCTTCGATGAGGGAGGCGCGCACGACGTCGACCTCCTCGGCGAAGTACCCGGGTTTGGCCACGGCATCGGGCAGCGGGGGAATGGGTACTCCCCCGTTGTTGAGCTTCCAGCCCGTCGGCCCGGCGCTCATGTCCGGCCGCGCCGGGATGTTCGCCTGGAACAGGAGCCAAGACTCCTGTTCACGGAGCGAGCGGCGGCCGAAGCCGTTGGCCGCCGCCTCATCTCCGGGGAAACGCTCGGCCATCGGGAGGGGAGGGGGAGCGAGGGCTCGACGGCGGCGCTCGGGAGAGGGGGGCTCGGCGGCGGCTCTCGGGAGAGGCAGAGCTCGGCGGCTAGGGCGGCTAGGGCTAGGGCTGGTGTGGCCAGAGGCGAGGGAAGCCGCCGTCTTTATATAGCCGCGCCGTGCCCATGTGTACGCGTGTGAGGGAGGGAAGGTGTCGGCGCCGTCCCGTGACGCGCCGCCCATGAGGAATCAATGGTAAGGCTGACCGGCGGCAGCCTTGCCATTAATTCCCCGCGGGAAACCGACGCGTGGGGGGAAGACGACGCACGGTGTCGCTGACGCGGTGAGCCCGTGGCTCTTTCGCGCCAAAACCGCTCGCCCCGGCATCCCCGAGCGCTCCCAGCGCGCCGAGTTCGGCTTGGGTCCGCCGGCGCTAATTTTGGCCCAGGCCGGCGAAAATCGGACTCCTAAGACTCGATTGGGCCGATTTTTCTGCGAATGCACGAAAAAATCGCCTGGGAGGCCTTTCTAAGGCCACGGCTAAAGATGCTCTTAGTCTCGGGCGACAAGCTCCACTTTACCGTCGGTGCGTCGCAGCCGAGTTCTTTTCTCGTGGTCAAGTCCCTACTAGGTCCTCAAGTTGTTGTATTTTCTTCCTCCGTCCGTACCTTTTTAAGGTTCCTTTAGTGCCTGCTATCAACAGCTTTCGCATTGCATCCCGTTTTACTTTCTTGCAATGGTTGTATGTTGCCTTCTGTTTTAATCCTGATTAGTTAATGGCTTTGTTAATTAAATATCGGGATCAAGACTTTTGTCGGGCTAAGACAAAACCTTTTCTTTAAAAATTATGCATACGGCAACTTTTATAAAATGCTAGGATTTGTCTGGCAGCTGGAGTGGGAGTGGGACGAGGCGAGGGTATAATTGGACGCGGATTATGTGGAGCAGATTGGCCTATACGCGAGGCGGCGAACCCAGCCAACAAGCACACGACGCGAGCCCACCCGTCATTGGCCAGCGAAAATGACCGTGAGGTGAAAATTGGGTTTTACTGTTGTGAAGATCCAACGGCTTAGATGCATCAGAAGATAGATCCGAAGGCCAACGAAGCCCAAATCGGGGGAGACTCCTGGAGGCAAGTTAGCTAGCATCCTTATATGTTTAAATAGCTAACTAATGTACACAAGGAAATAAAAATGTGGACACCAAATATTTAGCATTGTGCTCATGTTCTTGGTATGAAATAATAGTTATGCAGCCAATATCTTAAAGTGTGTGTGTGTGTGGATTATACTGGGATTGACGCATGGTTCTAGATTTTGCTATTTATAATAATTGGAAAAATAATGGTTGTGTTTTGATTTGATAAAAATCAAGTTCTAGCGATGATTTAGCTTTTTGCATAAAGTTATTATATTGTTGGAAACATCAAGGAAAATATTAATGGTATTGTGCACCAAGGGGAGGGCAGAATAGGAAGGAACCAAAAGTTGGTGTTGGCTTCGTATTATATTACCTAATAAAGAAATGGGAACAACTCTATATTTTTTTAAGGACGTGTCTAGTGGGCGGCCGGCTGCCCACTAGTGCAACCGGGCGGCCGGCTGAAAAAAGAAACCCCCTGTCCCCACGAAACAGAAAAGGAAGGGCTATCAAACCGACCGATCAACCGGCCACCAAACAAACCGATCGACCGGCCACCAAACAGAAAACGCCCCACATAGCCAGCTGTCCCCAGCTCGCACCCACGCCCCCGCTCGCCCCCACGCCTCAGCCCCTCCCACACTGCCTTCTTCTTCTCCACGCCAGATGCAGATCCAACAGAAATCGCCCCCAACCCTTCTTCCTCCTCCTACACTGCCGCCATGGGAGCCCCAAAGTAGAAGGAACTGCTTCAAGATCTAAAGGGCAGGGTGGTCAGAGCCATACCAGGCAGTAAGATCAAGCAGGTAAGCCCCCTCTGCACCTCTTCACTTCCCCCTTTCTTCTACTGCATAGGCATATGTAAACCCCCTTCTCCATGGATCCATGGAGAATCTTCTTCAAAAAAGAGGTGAATCTGGCACATCACACCAGAAACTACTTGATGCATGCCAAACAAGTTTCTACCACCTGGATGTGTTAAACAAGCCAACTAAAAACAAGTTCTCTGGCCAATTAAAACATGATTAAAGCCAACTCAACAAAGCATTGTAGCCAAAAACTAAACATGTATTCTACCAACTTGTAGTTATTGTTTGCAAAATGAACAAAAAATTCACTGCCCAATAGATATGTGCAACGAAAAATTCATAAATGTGCAACTGAACATGCATCCCAGCCAACTGAACCTATATTCTGGTAACTCGGCATGCATGCTAGCCAAAACTAAAATATGCATTGTACCCCACATGTTTTCTGGCCAACTAAAAAACATGTATCCTGGCCAAGTAAACATGTATATTTGACAATACATGTTTGTAGTGAACACTTTGGAAAAACTGTAGTATATGTGCAAATAAAAAACATGTTTTCTGGCCAACTAAACATGCATGTTGGCCAAAAAACTGAGAAAATGTATCCTGGCCAATTGAGGCATCTATTCTAGCCAACTGAATGCATTAACTGTCCAACTGAACATGCATGTTGGCCAAAAACTGAAATAAATGCAACCTGGCTAGCTGAGACATCTATTCTAGCCAACTAAAAACATTGAATGTCCAACTGAATATGTATGCTGGCCAAGTGGAAAGATGCATCCTGGCAATTGAGACGTCTATTCTAGCGAAAACTAGAAATATGTAGTGCAACAGGAAAAACACAAGAACTTTTGTCCATGGCTAATGAAGCCACAAACCATATTAACACATTCACACATATAATCTTGTCCCACGCATATATTCTGGTCCCACACCTATTGCAAACCATATTAATATGTTCAAATATACCAGAACTAGAAACATAAACGGCGATGAAAAACATATAACTATAATCTGTCCTCCAATTCTTCTTTCTTCTTTCACCTGGTTTTCCTTCTTAAATGTAGCATCCAATTATGTGCAGAAAAAATCTGAAAAGAGCTCCTTGAGAAACGGAAACCTACAGATCATTGCAACAAAACAAAAAGGGAAAAAGTCAGAAAACTCTGTAGCAAAAAGAAGTCATGCTTTTGCCAGTTATTTACGGCAAACTGTGCAACTAACATAACAAATCTGTGCAAACAAAAAATTTCATAACTGTTATAATAAAGATTATGCTACGGTCATGTTGCTTTTTGGAACTATGATTATCACAAAATGGTGTGCAACTGCCTATTTACTAAGTTTTTAGATGTTTGAAACACTCTTTTTCTGTGGTTACCAACTGATGACATCAATTTCTTCTTTTTTATATGTGCAGGGAGTGTGTGGCAGCATCCAAAAACAAGGAAAAAAATGCTTGATCTCAATGAGTTGCCTCCAGATCTCAATGAGCTTCCTCATGATATGGATCAGCAGCAACCCAGCATACAACAAGGAAATTGGACAGAAAATGGTCGATCTGTTTACTACACGCAGGCAAGTCGTGATGGTAACCCTACGGGCCAAGACAATGTGGCAGGCCAGTCATCAGCCCGTGGTGCCCCTGTAGTGGTGTCTTTGTAGTCAGAGAGTCATACTCTTGATGACATAGGAACCGAGGCAAATGTTCCTGGTCCAACCAGGACTGAGCTAGGAGCTGGGGCTGTTGACGGAGCTGTGCAAGTAGAAGAAGGAGAGAATGAGGCTGGTTCTCAACCTATGGAACCCTATGTTGGCATGAGGTTTGACAGCCTTCAAATTGCTAAGGATCACTACAACAGCTACGCACTACGGATGGGTTTCTCTATCAAGATGAACACCTTTAGACGGACACCCCGCACCAATAAATTGATAAAACAATAGTTTTGCTGCAACAAGTTCAAGAAGCCCAAAGCTGATGATGGAGGAGTTGAGGCTCCTCCTGTCCTGGACCCTATTCCAGATCCAAAATCTGTTAACAGTGATGAGGAGATGGAAGAAGAACCTCCAATATTTGCTGAAGAGGAGGTTGGTACTAGTAAGAAGAAGAAGAAGCGCAAACGTGAGACAATAAAGCAGACTGAATGCAAGGCGAAAATGTTGGTGAAGCTCATAGATGGGCGATGGGAGGTGACGCACTTTGTTCCTGACCACAATCATCCGCTCGTGAACAAACCTTCATTGTCCAAATACTTGAGATCCCACCAAGGCATCTCACCTGATGAAAAGGAGTTTCTGCGCATCTTGTATAACTGCAACTTGACTACAGGTGTGGTTTTTTTCTATATCCCTTGAAGAATTAAGTTTCCCTCTAGGCAGTCCAGTGTGCAACTGTTATGGTACTATTGTGCAACTGAAATGGCTTAACTGTGCAACTGGTGTCCAACTTCCCATGCTTTTTGTATATCACTTTTGGTGCTTCTTGTGCAACTAGATTGTCTTTACTGTAAACTACACAATGTCCTGTATGCAAAAACTGCAAAGTGTTTTTAAAAAGGTGCAGTTAGGTGTCCATTTTGTGTGATTGTCTTCTGTGCCAACACGTGTCCTATTACTGTGCACCTGGATGTGCGCATTTGTGCAACTAAAAAAGGATATATTGTTTGTTTTTGTATTATGCAGGACGAATGATGCATGTAATGGCAGAGTTCTATGGATCTGAGATGATGGTGCTGTTCGGACCAAAGGCAATAACAAATCTTTGTACAAGTTTCCGTAGAGATGACACAAAGGAGGGTGATCTGATTGAGACAATTGTGCACTTCAAGGATATACAAAAAACCGATCCAGACTTCTTCTATAAGGTGAAATATGATGAAGAGGACAGAGTTGTCAACATATTTTGGGTGGATGGCTTAGCTTGAAAAACTTATGCGGAGGCGTACCACGATTGCATATCGTTTGACACCACCTACATGACCAACATGTACAATATGCCGTTCGCGCCCTTCATAGGAATAAACCGACATGGCCAATCTTTCATGCTGGGTTGCTCGTTTTTGAGGCAGGAGTTGGCATCGAGCTTTGATTGGGTCTTTGGAGCATTCCTAGAGGCTATGGATGGCAAACCTCCTGACAACTTCATCACCGATCAGGACAGTGCAATGAGGCAGTCAATACAGAGCATCCTTCCAACCACCGTGCACCGCTGTTGTCGATGGCACATCATGAAAAAGGCTCAGGAAAAGGTTGGTTGGCTGCTGTGCTGGAATGCAGGACTCTCTGGTGATTTCAACAAGTGTGTTGACTTCAGCTTCACTATAGACGAGTTTGAGCAGAATTGGGCTGGGTTAATGATGAAGTATGAGGCTATGACACACACGCACTTTGAGAAGTTGTACGAATACAGGTCAACTTGGGTGTCGTGCTACTTCAAACACAACTTCTTCCCCTTCCTCCAGTCTACACAGCGTAGTGAGGGGTTCAACACCGTCCTGAAAAGATATGTGAACCCACACAACTCAATGCTGAACTTCGTAAAGCAATATGAAAAAAATCCAGAACCACATCATTGCCAAGGAAGGCTGCAATGATTACAGGACAGAACACCTTGAGATTGAGTTGTGGTCCAACTTCCCAATAGAGAAGCAAGCTTACAAAACCTATACTAGGGACCTTTACCGCAAAGAAGAGTTTGAGCTGATTGGACGTTATAATGCATTCCAAGTTGGTGCTGATGTATTTGAGCTCAGACCGAACCAGGAATTTGTTGCCAAATATGATTCTCGAAACTACTTGGTGCAGGCAAGGGTGGAGGAGGGTTCCTATTTGTGTGAGTGCTGTAAAATGGACAAGGACGACATCCTCTGTTGCCACATCCTCAAGGTGTTCACCCATGTTGGAGTTGATGTCATACTGGAAAGGTACCTGCTAAGACGGTGGACACCTACTGTTGTACCTAGTGCGCCAGGGACTGGTTATGAGCAACCGGATGAAATGCCTCCTCAATCTAAGAAACAGATAAGGGAGAGGAACATGATATATGATTTTCGGAAACTAGCAAAGTTTGCGAGTGGTTCTGATCCAGCACAAGCTATTGTATACAAGCATATGCGTGCAGCACCTACCGAGATCGGCCACCTGAACAAGTCCAAGAAAAAGAAAAGACCGACTGCTGCAACGGGGCCATCAGATGATGGCAACCCTCGAGGACCTCCTCCACCTCCAGGCAGCAATCAGGGGGCTCATCATCCAGGTAATTACCTGCCCCAACTCATGATCTACCTAGGTGTGTAACTTCAGTTGCACACATCATTGTGCCCAGTTGCACACACCATGGTAGCCCCTTGGACAGAACATACGGCCTAGTTGCGCATGTTGTGTTAGTTCAAGCATCAAGATAACACACCTAACTTATTTTTCCAGTTCTGAATATAGGTGATGTCAACCCTCAAGCACCTCCTCCCCTTCCTGGCTGTACACGGCATCCTCCGCCACCTCCTCCCCCGCGTGCTCCTCCCAATGGCCCTACAGGCAGCACTCAGGGGGCTCATCGTCCAGGTAATTACCTTCCCCCAACTCCCCATCAAACTAGGTCTGTAACTACAGTTGCACACATCATGGTGCTCAATTGCACCAAACAGGCTACCTAGTTGCGCATGATGTGTTAGTTCGAGCATCAAAAGATAACACAACTGACTTGTTTGTCCTGTTCTGCCTATAGGTGATGCCAACCCTCAAAGACCTCCTCCTCCGCCAGGCCCAACTAGCAGTGCCCTTTGTGCTACTCCCAATGGACCTACAAGTAGGACTCAGGGGGCTCATCACCCAGGTTAGTACCATCACCGACTCCAAAACAAAAACTAGGGTGAGTGACTTTAGTTGCACATATCATAGTGCCCAGTTGAACAGAACATGCTGCCTAGTTGCGTGCACTGTGTTAGTTTGAGGATCAAGCTAAAAATCTAACTTGTTTTTCATGTTCTGCCCATAGGCGACTACAATCCAAGTACCATGGCAGGCCGTGCTACTGCAGGTGTTTTTTCAACTTAACTTCCACACAGCAACCAGTTAGTTGCACAAAATGTACTGTGTTGTTGCACAGAACATCAGTGCTGGTTACACAATAACAAAAATATTAAACTTTTTATATGATTATTACACAGGTGATCGTGACGGTCCTACTGCCCCGTTGGAGGCTGCATCCCTTGCACAAGCTTCTGATGATTTTGTGCCCAGGGATCCTCCAAGGTCTACAACAAAGGGTAGGGCAAAGAGTCGACGGTACAAATCGGCGCTGGAGCTACACCCAAAGAAGAAAAACAAATGCAGCCAGTGCCAATCTACAGAGCACACTGCTGGTGTGTGTCCACTCAGGCTCCTGTGATTCTGTTTCCTCATTTGTAACTTTGGAACAAAAAAGGAAAAGAATGATGTTTTTAGCAATGTTGGAACCAAGTGGACACATTCAGCATCTATGATTCCTCTTTATCTAATTTATGCTGCTTGAATTAGTTCATTCACCGTGTAAAAAAAGTTGCTATTTGTGCCTTTGTTGTCAACTGGTTAAATATTTAGTTGTTGAACAATTGTATATCCAATGCTCCTAATGTATCAACAAAAGTGATGATATTGAGTTGCAAACGCAATTACTAGTAGTGTGCAACTACAAAATCTGCTTAAAAAATTGTATAAACCAGCAACTTCCTCCATGGAGCAGAAAAAAAAGAAAAAATAGTACTGACCTACTCCTTGTCGTATCTCAGCAACTTCCTCCATGGGGCGGTGTTGTGCACGCTGGTGACCCAATCATATGCCAGCTTCTTCCTGATGTTGAGTACTTCCTTGGGGTCGTAGTTGGGCAGTTGGCTACCATTCCACTCGGTGGCGTTAAGCAGTGCGAACAACCCACACTCATTACTGCAAAATGGGCAAAAAAATGTCACATAAAATTAAAACCAAATAAAGGTAATGCACTATGTGCAACTGCTTATGCCCTACTGTGCAACTACTTCTGTTCTACTGTGCAACTGCTTATGTCCTACTGTGCAACTGCTTGTGTTCTACCGCAACTCATTATGTGCCACTGTGCAACTGCTTACGTGCTAGTGTGCAACTACTTATGCGCCACTCTGCAACTGGCTAGATAATCCATTAGAAACTCATAAAAATGATAAAACAGATTGAAGACTAGTACTGTGTCTTAAAAATACTAAAGATTGCACATGTAGAAAATTTTAAAAACTACAAAATGATGGTATATGATTGAGAAGGAATGAAATGCTTATGGTCTTACTTGCCGAGCTGCTTCGGTACGTCAATGTCAATAATCTGGAAGTGCTCGATGCTGAACTTTGGGTAATGCTTCCTCCATAGCTGGCGTACTGCCCCCGCGATGTTAGAGGCGGTGTTCATCATCTCAATGGTGTCCAGCGTCCTGCTTGAATCAAGAACTTCGAAGTGTCCGTCCCTCAAGTTGACACTGAAGACCCAATAATGCCTCCCTCTGTCCTTATCGGTTACATCAGCGCACTCGAGCACTGGCAGCATGACCTGCAAGCGTGAACGATTTCAGACACAAATACAGGCTGTAGCTAAGAAAAACAGTAAAAGACTTGGTCAAGTTAAAAACAGCTTGCAACAAGTATCTGCCAACTAACAGATGTGTCATGTGCAACTGGACATGCTGTGGGTGCCAACTAAAAAAAGATTGATCATGTGGGCACAACACTCACCAAGTCTTTCTTGTCGAGACAGTTCTTGTAATCAAACTTCTTGTTTATCTCATTCATATTGTGGATCCCTTGCTGTAATTTCATCTGCAGAGATAATAAAACATGGCTCAAAACTCCTTAGTAGGTGAAAGGCCTCCCTCAAATGGTCAACGAAAAAAGTGCTACAGAACAAAGATGAGGGTAAAAAGAAGGTTTTGGAAAAACTTATAGAAAACCTCAGTGGCATAAGACCTTCTTTGACCCTTCTGGTAAGTTATCCATGATGTGTAACATTCCAGTCTCAATAACAATTTTTGACAACCATTGAACGGGCTTCATCGAATCAACTAACTCCTTTAAAGAAATGTAGAAAGCACCATACCTGATTATCTCAGGGCTGGTTATTTTTTGAAAGTGATAAAAAGACAAGTTAGCTCGAAGGGTCACAACAGCAAAAAAATGTGCATGAAATTGAAAGCAGAACAGTGTGCAACTAAAAGCCCTGTTCTGTGCAACATGCTATGCTTTCTGTGCAACTAAGTGACTGGTCCTATGCAACTGAAAAAGATATGTATGTAGGCTGTGGGGAGTTAGTTTACCTGGTAGCTCCATCATCTGCTCCTTGTGATGCCTGACCCAATACAAGAGGGCAGCGTAAAGCTTGTTCAATGCCTCATTGGTGCTGAAAGTCTTCTTCTTGTTGTAGTCAATGAATGGAGACCTTTGAGATTGTGACGCCCCCGATTCAATCGTACACTAATCATGCACGCAAATGTGTACGATCAAGATCAGGGACTCACGGGAAGATATCACAACACAACTCTACAAATAAAATAGTCATACAAGCATCATAATACAAGCCAGGGGCCTCGAGGGCTCGAATACAAGTGCTCGATCATAGACGAGTCAGCGGAAGCAACAATATCTGAGTACAGACATAAGTTAAACAAGTTTGCCTTAAGAAGGCTAGCACAAACTGGGATATAGATCGAAAGAGGCACAGGCCTCCTGCCTGGGATCCTCCTAACTACTCTTGGTCGTCGTCAGCGGGCAGCACGTAGTAGTAGGCACCTCCGGTGTAGTAGGGGTCGTCGTCGACGGTGGCGTCTGGCTCCTGGACTCCAGCATCTGGTTGCGACAACCAGAAAGAAAGGAAAGGGGAAAAAAAGGGGGAGAAAGCAACCGTGAGTACTCATCCAAAGTACTCGCAAGCAAGGAACTACACTACATATGCATGGGTATATGTGTAAGGAGGCCATGTCAGTGGACTGAACTGCAGAATGCCAGAATAAGAGGGGGATAACTAATCCTGTCGAAGACTACGCTTCTCGCAGCCTCCGTCTTGCAGCATGTAGAAGAGAGTAGATTGAAGTCCTCCAAGTAGCATCTCCAAGTAGCAACTCCAAGAAGCATCTCCAAGTAGCATCGCATAGCATAAACCTACCCGGCGATCCTCTCCTCGTCGCCCTGCGGAAAAGCGATCACCGGGTTGTCTGTGGAACTTTGAAGGGTGTGTTTTATTAAGTATCCGGTTCTATTTGTCATAAGGTCAAGGTACAACTCCAAGTCGTCCTGTTACCGAAGATCACGGCTATTCGAATAGATTAACTTCCCTGCAGGGGTGCACCACATAACCCAACACGCTCGATCCCATTTGGCCGGACACACTTTCCTGGGTCATGCCCGGCCTCGGAAGATCAACACGTCGCAGCCCCACCTAGGCTCAACAGAGAGGCCAGCACGCCGGTCTAAACCTAAGCGCACAGGGGTCTGGGCCCATCGCCCATAGCACACCTGCACGTTGCGTACGCGGCCGAAAGCAGAACTAGCCCCCTTAATACAAGAGCAGGCTTACGTTCCAATCCGGCGCGCGCCGCTCCGTCGCTGACGTCTGAAGGGCTTCGGCTGATACCACGACGTCGGGATACCCATAACTACTCCCACGTAGATGGTTAGTGCGTATAGGCTCGTAGCCGACTCAGATCAAATACCAAGATCTCGTTAAGCGTGTTAAGTATCCGCGAACGCCGAACAGGGCCAGGCCCACCTGTCTCCTAGGTGGTCTCAACCTGCCCTGTCGCTCCGCCACAAAGTAACAGTCAAGGGCCGTCGGGAACCCAGGCCCACCTCTACCGGGATGGAGCCACCTGTCCTTTCAGCCCCCTCGTCAGAATCACTTGCGGGTACTCAATGAGCTGACCCGACTTTAGTCACCATCTGTATAGTATGTATGTATGTATAGTATATACCCGTGATCACCTCCCAAGTGATCACGGCCCGATAGTATAGCAAGGCAGACTGACAAGAATGTAGGGCCAATGATGATAAACTAGCATCCTATACTAAGCATATAGGATTGCATGTAAGGTATCAACAGATGTAGCGACAATGTCAGGCTATGCATCAGAATAGGATTAACGAAAGCAGTAACATGCTACACTACTCTAATGCAAGCAGTATAGAGTAGAATAGGCGATATCTGGTGATCAAGGGGGGGGGCTTGCCTGGTTGCTCTGGCAAGAGAGAGGGGTCATCAACTCCGTAGTCGAACTGGTCAGCAGCAGCGTCGGTCTCGTAGTCTACCGGAGAGAAGAGGGGGAAGAAATAATGAATACACAGCAAACAAAGCATCACAAAATATAACAAGGCAATACGCGGTGTTCGGTGTGCCCTAACGCGGTAGTAGGTGATACCGGTGAAGGGGGGAAAAACATCCGGGAAGTATTCCCGGGGTTCCGTGTTTTCGGGCAGAGGAGCCGGAGGGGGGGAAAGTTGCGAGTTCGATAGGTTAGGAGGGTGTGGCGGACGAACGGGTTGCGTATCCGGAATCGTCTCGTCGTTCTGAGCAACTTTCATGTTGAAAATATTTTAATCCGAGTTACGGATTAAAAGATATGATTTTCTAAAGATTTTATTAATTTCTGAAATTTATTTATTTTTTTAATTAATTCGGAAAATGGATTTATGACGTCAGCATGACGTCAGGCTGACATCAGCAGTCAACAGGGTTGACTGGTCAACCTGACCAGTGGGTCCCACTGGTCAGTGACACATTTTTAATTAAACATTTTAATTAACCTAATTAGTGTTAATAGAGGGGTGGGCCCCACTGTCATACTATGTTAGCTAATTAACAGTAGTTAATTAGGTTAATTAGTCATTAGATTAATTAATCTTAATTAGCTAGGTTAATCAGAATTAATTAAGTTAATTAATTAGTTAATTAATTAATTATTTTTATTATTTATTAATTATCTTCTTTTACATTTTCTGTTAAAACGTTCTATGCGCTGGGCCCCTCTGGTCAGTGGCACAGAGGCCCTAGCGGGTCGGGCCAACGGGCACCGCCCGAACGGGCGAGGGGAGAGCGGGCGACGGGCGTACTGGTGCGGCTGCTCGCACCCGACGCCATGAGAGGCGAGGGCGAGTGCGCCTGGGGCCTCGGTGGCCGGCGACGACGGGAGAAGCACCGTGCGTGGGGGGGTTGCAGGGCACGCGCACCGGCGAGATGAGCCATGGCGGCCTTCGGCAGGTGCGGGGGAGCGCGGTAGGCGCCGGCAGCTACAGGCTGCAGGGGGCGGCGAAGGCGCAGCCCCGACGCGGTAGCACGGGCAAGCAGGGCACGAGGCCACCGCGAGCGGGCACCGCGCGGGCAGGCGTCGTGACGAGGGAGGAAGGCCTGGGCGCACGAGGCCATGGCGATGCAGCGCGGGATCGGCGACGGCCGGCTGCGGTCACAGCAGGCGCGCTCGTAGAAGAGGCGGGGTGAGGCCAGCACGGGCCGGCCGGAGCTGCAAGCGGCAGCAGGCGCGGCCCCGCGTGGGCGGGCGCGCAGTAGGACGACAGCAGGGGCGCGAGGCGCGGCACGGGTTCGAGCGCGTGCATGGGGTAGGAAGAGAGGAGGATCGGCGCGTGCTCACGTGGCCGGTAGGGGTTCGGGCAGCGGTGTTTGGGGAAGAGGTCGGAGACGGCGTGACAGAGAGGAAGCAGGCCGTTGAGGTGGAGGAGGCAGTCCGGCGGGGTAGCGTGGTGGCGGCGACGAGGTCCGAGGCGAGCGCGGCGACGGCGGTTCGACATCGAGATGG
>NC_041380.1:13315139-13323261 GCF_002162155.2 Triticum dicoccoides
TCCGGGCGGCGTCTTGGCGGCGGCGATCGAGCCCCGATCCAGATCGGATCGGGAGGGGGAGGGGAGAGTCGTGGGGAGTGGGTGACGGGGTGGGGTTAGGGTTTGGGTTGTGGGGGGATAAGGAGAGAGAGGAGGGGCCGGCTGGGCCGGCCTGATTGGCCCCGAGGCCATCTGGGCCGAGGCCCAGCGAGGGGGGGGGCTGTAATTTCTTGTCTTTTCTTTTTTTTTGTTCCCTTTTCTTTTACTGTTTTATTTTATTATAGTTTTATAAAACATAAAAGTTGTACCTTAAATAGTAACACTAATTATACCTCTGCCACAAAAGGTTTAACCCCCAAATAATATAGTTTAGTATTTTATAAAATACCAAGGCATTTAATTAATTTCTTTTGTTGCTGTTTTATTTTCCTTTGAGCATTTAAACATTTTATAAAAATGTGGTTTCACCTCCATAATTACTTACGATTTATTTGACACAACCCGAACATTTTAGTTTTAATTTTTGAAACTTTTGTTGTTTGCCTGATTTTAAATTTGAATTTTAATCGGTTTCGAACTAACTCGAGATTAGCAACTACAAACGAGGTGACGTGGCATCATTAGCAAAGGATCACTGTAGCTTAATTACCCGGGCGTCACAATTCTCCTCCACTACAAGAAATCTCGTCCCGAGATTTAAGAGGGGAGCAATGGGGAAAGGTCTGGTTACGATAATCTAACGGATCTTCTCGAAGAAGTTAATCCCTTTCGTAGATGTCTTCAATCCTTTATTCCGATGCATCATGATAAACTGGTCATCATTTCTTCGGGAACTCCATCGTACTTACGAAAGATAAGGGCCAGCTCACTACGACATAAAGCTTTTAAGGGAAACAATCTGGGGCTAACCCATGAATTAGTATAAGATTAACTCTTGAGTCGAACATATCGAATACATCAAGAGTAAGGTACGAAGGTACAATAAGAGGTTCCAAGTGGATAGATAGTTGCTCGAAGTCTGAACCAGAGTGAGAAAGGGTTTCAGAGCAGCGAGAGTAAGTATTGCGTCTGATACCAGAATAGAGCATTAGGAAGGTGGCCCGTGAATTAAATACGAAGCCAAGCGCGAGGAATAACTTCGACAATAGGGTGTATAGGAGAGTCAGGTTTCGATCCAGTGGACCTGTGGGTTATGGGCCCACCATGTGGGTTAGAAGTAGGAAGGGCGGAGACGTCTTGCGTGATCATGCAAGCTAGGCATGTCAGGGGGGGGTAGCCTATCAATTATGTCGGCGACAACGTCGATACCAAGGGCGAGGGACGAAGAGAACTACTTTCCTGCTCGTTGAACGAGGCGGACCAATAGGCAAAGTTCTCAGCCATCGGTGGTTACCGGAATGTCATCAACAATAAAAACAGGGTCTTACTGACAGAGTTGTACATCGGGGTGTTTGCACAAGCAGTGGATTATTACTGCTTATATCATATAGATCATAGCAAAGGTCTAAACAAACCAATGGAAGGAAAATATGATCATCAGATTAAACAGAACAATGGAAAGGAAAATGTGTTTAAACACATATTTCAGGGGTATATCCTTCCTAATGACAAGCAGAGCATGATATCCATGACAGGATATAAAGTAGAAAACCATTTAGGTAAGGGGGAAGGAATCTCATGATATTACCCATACAACGGTGTTAGGATAAGTGATAAATAGAATTTAGCATCGTGCTTCAAATGTTCCTGTTGAAAATCGGAGTACCATTGACATGCTTCGAGATAGCATTGACATGGTCTTCAGGTGAAGATCAGACTTTGGAAACACGAAGGATCCATCAGGAATAACTTGTAGAATAAGTCTTACAATTTCCTCATGGACGAATGGATAACCTTGCTGAAAAGGAATCTATAATGATAGGTCCTCCAGCCGGGGGGGGGGTGCTAGGCATGACATCATGTTACCGGGTCATCAAAGGATCAACTTCATGACTCTTGGAAAATTGTCCCAACCATCATATCTGACCAAGATTCAGATCCGATTGGTGTCAGGATACCTCAGACTTAGGATAGCTGAGAAGAAAAGGTGCAACGCAAATTGACGAGATGACATTGTAAGATTCTCGGAGAAATGAACTACGAAGTGATTTCCGTTAACAAGAGTCCATCATTAACCCAAGGAGAGGACAAGGAGGTGTCTGGTGAACTCAACGGCAATTCACCGAGATTCCCAAAAGATGGATTTCCACCATTAAGTGAACAAGGAGATAACATTTGTCAGATCAAATGATATAAGGAAGTATGCTCGAGGAAAACATACACAATTAAACATTGGTTGAAAGGTGCGCCCGAAATATGGGTTGGGTTGCACGACCAATGTCAGAATGGTGATTCAATTAGCGAAGGACTTAGAATGAACTATTGCCCATTCACTTCAAAGCAATAGGGTTGTTAGAAGTTTTGAATTCACACGTCATAGTTCCATTGTCGGTATTCCGGTTGAAAACAATACGGGGACCAAGGAATGAACGAAGATGGCAAGAAATATTATGTTATGAAGAATTATTAAGAGGTGGTGAAATTCTCACCACATTCTTGACAAAAAGAGATGGTAATACTACCGAGGTAAGGAAGATCGACTGCTGGTTAGCAGTGATCTCAAGGTTTACACCAAACACGAACAAGTTGTGTTGAACGGAAGGCAATAAAGTGGTCGATGAGAACAGGAATCATCGAGGGGCAAGGATGGTATTACCCATCATGAATTCAACTGAATTCCTGGAAGAGCTCATAAGGTTGATGATGATCACGACACAAGTGTCGAGAGTTTCCATGCCGATGTGATCAATCAGCGACGACATCAAGTCAAAGTAATGATGAAGCAAGAGGTTAATGGAACCACGGTTATGGCATAAACTCGAACTCAAGCTTGTTGTTTAAGGTGAAAGGGAATGACGAGGAAAATCGACGTAAGCTTAATTCATCGTCGAAAATTGTGCTCCGAGAAGAAGGACCGGGTAGCACAGTTAAAATCATCACGACAATGATATAGCCAAACAGGCTAGGAATGACATGATCGGGTACAAACTCGTACTTATAGAAGCTTACTGAAGAGTGGTTGAACCGTAGAGCGGACTCGGTTCAGTTATCGATGTCTTTGAGTGTTCAATAACTCAGAGCCCGCGAAAAATTGGAATCAGTGGGAAGGTAGCACTTGATGAAGAACTCATAAAAAGTTATGCAGTTCCATGATAATCTCGAGATACCAGGGGGGTTAATACTCGATGACAGACCAAAGTAGAGGTTGGACTGGGGGTATTGCTCTACAGAAGACAAGTGCTTAATCTTGCACGAGAAATGGTATTTAAAAGAGAACATGGTCGGAACCACGATTGCAAAAGGCCAGATCCTAGATATAGGATGAACTTCTACCAAAGGAATAATTTATTTAAGAGAAGCTTTAATGATAAGATCTACATCGTGTCCATGGGCATGAACACAAGTTCAAGGTCGACTCCCACTTCTCCAATGCATAACCTTTCATTCACTTCTCACGTTCGATGGAGTTGCAGTGTTGAAATTTTATCTGGTGAAGCACCGGAAGAGTATGACTCGTGAAAACTTTCGGGTTCACACGGTTTAGAGAAGGCATATGTTCAACCCATAGGGGCTTCTTAGAAACATATACCACAAGTTTCAAGAGTAAATAACACAAGCCTGAAAGCAGAGCATGGTTGGCCAAGCAGAGGATACAGCTTAACAAAGGCATTATGTATCAGGGGAAGAACTCATAAAGTGATCAAATGTGAAGGACACTGTCGGATAACAATCCAACAAAGGACCTGGTGGTCCACAAGGGATCTGACGTGAGCATCGGTACTCAACTAGAGGAAGCAAATTATAGAAACAACTGACTAACTCAATTGTCAAATGCAAAGGAATTATGATTTCCAAATCAAGGGATCAGAAGCAATGCTTTGATTAGGGGTGGATAAGTTGGATAGACCAGAGGCACAATTGACGACAAATAGTTTGGTCCAGAACTAGCTCATGTTCAGAATGACGTCTGAGCCGGAAAGATAATTTAGAAGGGTCGATTGATGATTGTGTGCATTCGCACACATGTTGAATCAATAGGATTAAAATGACGGTGTCTAAGGATACTAACGAATATTGCCAGACATATGGAAAGCATCCATAATGCAAGCAGACAAGTATTGCAGAGCAATAAGCTACTGAGGAATTTTGGAGGATCGAATAGTATTTCAAAGACCATTGTGAAACACATGAACAACTGGGGATGAGTGGATAGTCGATAAGGGCGAGAAATTATCCGTAGGGGTATTCAGGTGGAAAGGAACTGCAAGGCAGTAGGCACAAAGTATTCTCGGATCAATAGAGAGAATTTCAGGGTATCTTCCAATGACAAGATCAACTGGGAACAAAAGTAAGAACGACATATGTATGTATTTATCCATAGGGATATTCTGGTGGTAGGGTATTGCAAAAGCAACGGACACAAATTCTCGGGTTACAGCGGAGAGTATCTTCAGGGTCTTCACATGCAGCAGACGATCATCAATAATAAGGGGCTCTCCGGGTGAAAGTGATAACGAGATCCTAATGTTAGATTTAGCAAAATCCATTTAACCCGAATAGAAGAGAGATCAGAGTCCCAGATTATAGACAAGGAGTAAAAGATCCTAATACCACCCAATGGCGACGTGGGCCCATGGGCCGCACAGCCATGTCAGTAAAAGTTTTGTAAAGTCTAGACTCGACTTCGGCCAAGGAGTTGGGAAGGGGGATTCCTACAGGCAGTTGGCTCTGATACCAACTTGTGACGCCCCCGATTCAATCGTACACTAATCATGCATGCAAATGTGTACGATCAAGATCAGGGACTCACGGGAAGATATCACAACACAACTCTACAAATAAAATAGTCATACAAGCATCATAATACAAGCCAGGGGCCTCGAGGGCTCGAATACAAGTGCTCGATCATAGACGAGTCAGCGGAAGCAACAATATCTGAGTACAGACATAAGTTAAACAAGTTTGCCTTAAGAAGGCTAGCACAAACTGGGATATAGATCGAAAGAGGCACAGGCCTCCTGCCTGGGATCCTCCTAACTACTCCTGGTCGTCGTCAGCGGGCAGCACGTAGTAGTAGGCACCTCCGGTGTAGTAGGGGTCGTCGTCGACGGTGGCGTCTGGCTCCTGGACTCCAGCATCTGGTTGCGACAACCAGAAAGAAAGGAAAGGGGAAAAAAAGGGGGAGAAAGCAACCGTGAGTACTCATCCAAAGTACTCGCAAGCAAGGAACTACACTACATATGCATGGGTATATGTGTAAGGAGGCCATGTCAGTGGACTGAACTGCAGAATGCCAGAATAAGAGGGGGATAACTAATCCTGTCGAAGACTACGCTTCTCGCAGCCTCCGTCTTGCAGCATGTAGAAGAGAGTAGATTGAAGTCCTCCAAGTAGCATCTCCAAGTAGCAACTCCAAGAAGCATCTCCAAGTAGCATCGCATAGCATAAACCTACCCGGCGATCCTCTCCTCGTCGCCCTGCGGAAAAGCGATCACCGGGTTGTATGTGGAACTTTGAAGGGTGTGTTTTATTAAGTATCCGGTTCTAGTTGTCATAAGGTCAAGGTACAACTCCAAGTCGTCCTGTTACCGAAGATCACGACTATTCGAATAGATTAACTTCCCTGCAGGGGTGCACCACATAACCCAACACGCTCGATCCCATTTGGCCGGACACACTTTCCTGGGTCATGCCCGGCCTCGGAAGATCAACACGTCGCAGCCCCACCTAGGCTCAACAGAGAGGCCAGCACGCCGGTCTAAACCTAAGCGCACAGGGGTCTGGGCCCACCGCCCATAGCACACCTGCACGTTGCGTACGCGGCCGAAAGCAGAACTAGCCCCCTTAATACAAGAGCAGGCTTACGTTCCAATCCGGCGCGCGCCGCTCCGTCGCTGACGTCTGAAGGGCTTCGGCTGATACCACGACGTCGGGATACCCATAACTACTCCCACGTAGATGGTTAGTGCGTATAGGCTCGTAGCCGACTCAGATCAAATACCAAGATCTCGTTAAGCGTGTTAAGTATCCGCGAACGCCGAACAGGGCCAGGCCCACCTGCCTCCTAGGTGGTCTCAACCTGCCCTGTCGCTCCGCCACAAAGTAACAGTCGAGGGCCGTCGGGAACCCAGGCCCACCTCTACCGGGATGGAGCCACCTGTCCTTTCAGCCCCCTCGTCAGAATCACTTGCGGGTACTCAATGAGCTGACCCGACTTTAGTCACCATCTGTATAGTATGTATGTATGTATAGTATATACCCGTGATCACCTCCCAAGTGGTCACGGCCCGATAGTATAGCAAGGCAGACTGACAAGAATGTAGGGCCAATGATGATAAACTAGCATCCTATACTAAGCATATAGGATTGCATGTAAGGTATCAACAGATGTAGCGACAATGTCAGGCTATGCATCAGAATAGGATTAACGAAAGCAGTAACATGCTACACTACTCTAATGCAAGCAGTATAGAGTAGAATAGGCGATATCTGGTGATCAAGGGGGGGGCTTGCCTGGTTGCTCTGGCAAGAGAGAGGGGTCATCAACTCCGTAGTCGAACTGGTCAGCAGCAGCGTCGGTCTCGTAGTCTACCGGAGAGAAGAGGGGGAAGAAATAATGAATACAGAGCAAACAAAGCATCACAAAATATAACAAGGCAATACGCGGTGTTCGGTGTGCCCTAACGCGGTAGTAGGTGATACCGGTGAAGGGGGGAAAAACATCCGGGAAGTATTCCCGGGGTTCCGTGTTTTCGGGCAGAGGAGCCGGAGGGGGGGAAAGTTGCGAGTTCGATAGGTTAGGAGGGTGTGGCGGACGAACGGGTTGCCTATCCGGAATCGTCTCGTCGTTCTGAGCAACTTTCATGTTGAAAATATTTTAATCCGAGTTACGGATTAAAAGATATGATTTTCTAAAGATTTTATTAATTTCTGAAATTTATTTAATTATTTAATTAATTCGGAAAATGGATTTATGACGTCAGCATGACGTCAGGCTGACATCAGCAGTCAACAGGGTTGACTGGTCAACCTGACCAGTGGGTCCCACTGGTCAGTGACACATTTTTAATTAAACATTTTAATTAACCTAATTAGTGTGAATAGGGGGGTGGGCCCCACTGTCATACTATGTTAGCTAATTAACAGTAGTTAATTAGGTTAATTAGTCATTAGATTAATTAATCTTAATTAGCTAGGTTAATCAGAATTAATTAAGTTAATTAATTAGTTAATTAATTAATTATTTTTATTATTTATTAATTATCTTCTTTTACATTTTCTGTTAAAACGTTCTATGCGCTGGGCCCCTCTGGTCAGTGGCACAGAGGCCCTAGCGGGTCGGGCCAACGGGCACCGCCCGAACGGGCGAGGGGAAAGCGGGCGACGGGCGTACTGGTGCGGCTGCTCGCACCCGACGCCATGAGAGGCGAGGGCGAGTGCGCCTGGGGCCTCGGTGGCCGGCAACGACGGGAGAAGCACCGTGCGTGGGGGGGTTGCAGGGCACGCGCACCGGCGAGATGAGCCATGGCGGCCTTCGGCAGGTGCGGGGGAGCGCGGTAGGCGCCCGCAGCTACAGGCTGCAGGGGGCGGCGAAGGCGCAGCCCCGACGCGGTAGCACGGGCAAGCAGGGCACGAGGCCACCGCGAGCGGGCACCGCGCGGGCAGGCGTCGTGACGAGGGAGGAAGGCCTGGGCGCACGAGGCCATGGCGATGCAGCGCGGGATCGGCGACGGCCGGCTGCGGTCACAGCAGGCGCGCTCGTAGAAGAGGCGGGGTGAGGCCAGCACGGGCCGGCCGGAGCTGCAAGCGGCAGCGGGCGCGGCCCCGCGTGGGCGGGCGCGCAGTAGGACGACAGCAGGGGCGCGAGGCGCGGCACGGGTTCGAGCGCGTGCATGGGGTAGGAAGAGAGGAGGATCGGCGCGTGCTCACGTGGCCGGTAGGGGTTCGGGCAGCGGTGTTTGGGGAAGAGGTCGGAGACGGCGTGACGGAGAGGAAGCAGGCCGTTGAGGTGGAGGAGGCAGTCCGGCGGGGTAGCGTGGTGGCG
>NC_041380.1:13323504-13333444 GCF_002162155.2 Triticum dicoccoides
CGTCTTGGCGGCGGCGATCGAGCCCCGATCCAGATCGGATCGGGAGGGGGAGGGGAGAGTCGTGGGGAGTGGGTGACGGGGTGGGGTTAGGGTTTGGGTTGTGGGGGGATAAGGAGAGAGAGGAGGGGCCGGCTGGGCCGGCCTGATTGGCCCCGAGGCCATCTGGGCCGAGGCCCAGCGAGGGGGGGGGGCTGTAATTTCTTGTCTTTTCTTTTTTTTTGTTTGTTCCCTTTTCTTTTACTGTTTTATTTTATTATAGTTTTATAAAACATAAAAGTTGTACCTTAAATAGTAACACTAATTATACCTCTGCCACAAAAGGTTTAACCCCCAAATAATATAGTTTAGTATTTTATAAAATACCAAGGCATTTAATTAATTTCTTTTGCTGCTGTTTTATTTTCCTTTGAGCATTTAAACATTTTATAAAAATGTGGTTTCACCTCCATAATTACTTACGATTTATTTGACACAACCCGAACATTTTAGTTTTAATTTTTGAAACTTTTGTTGTTTGCCTGATTTTAAATTTGAATTTGAATCGGTTTCGAACTAACTCGAGATTAGCAACTACAAACGAGGTGACGTGGCATCATTAGCAAAGGATCACTGTAGCTTAATTACCCGGGCGTCACAGAGATGTTGCGGGCCTTATTACCCTCCTCTGTCTTCGTGCAATAGGTGGTCCCGAAGAACTGCTCGTGCCAGCTTCTGGTTCTGCGCATATCGGGGTGTGGCAATTCTCTGGTGAACCAACATCTAGCTCTTGAGCTATTCCCTTGCCAGCATCAGAAGCATCACATCCTTCATTCACAGCTGCCGGGTCCAACTCACACTCATCAATGCAAATCACACCGGCTTCCACTGTTTCTGTTGCTGGAGCAGGTGCTGGAGCATCACCATTTATGCCGAGGTCAAAAGATGGTGCATCGCAGAACCCGTCACCATGATAAGACTTTGATCTTCGTAAGGGTTCAAGGACCAGGGCATCTCCTTGCGGCACAAACACGGGTGCATCGTTCACTGACTTGGTTTGCAATAGTGTTGTAGTTGGCGGCCTTGGAGGCTTGCACCTACTTATAATGTTGAACACCTCCTCTTGTGTTAATGGTTGCTGAAAGTCAGCTCTTGGGGACGGCACTTTGATAGTTGGATCACCTCCTTTTGTGTTTGGCATTGAAGCATCTCTATGAGTAGGCACCTTGGGGCTTGCAGTTGCAGTGGTGCCTTCCTGACCAGCTGTGGTGGTTTTGACTGTGACCATGCTGCTAACTGACACATCAGTTGGCACACTGGTATCTGTAGTTGGCATCTTTCCAGTCTGAGTTGGCAGCAACCTAGCAGAACTTGGCACCCCTGCATCAATGGTTGTGGCTCGCAGTTCTCTCTCGTCTCTGAACCCCAAATCTTTTGTGGCATGTTCTCCCTTTGTGCCCCTGGCAAACTTGACAATCTTCTCCTTAGGTGGTTTTGGTGGAACTGTTGAAAGGGGAGTCTTCCCCTTGATCTGTTGAACTTCTATGACATTGGTTGGCTCTCTGCTCACTACAGTTGGCATATCAGTTTGAAGCACAGCTTCCTTGACCATATTTACTTCAGCATCTACACTCACCATCTTCTCCTTAGTTTGAGGCAACTGCAGATTCTTCTTCATTGAAACTGCTTTACGCTTCTGGACCACGTGAGGGTTTGCCATGGATGCTGCCTTGCTCTTGGTGGAGCTTAGGTCTGGGAGCTGCTTTAAATATACCTTGTATTTTTCCTTTGAATGAACCCAGTCAAGACCCTTTCCTGCTTCCTCCATGTCAATTTGATTCTTTTCAGCATTACTTGATAAGAACATGCTCTTGTCAATGGCAAAGTTGATCTTCTCACACATATCTTTGTCGCTGAAATCTGGCATGAGAAAGGTGGTTGGCAAAGCTGGCTTCAAGTTGCAGAGCTTGAACATATCAATGCTTCCTTGAGACTTTGCTTCGTCATTTTTCTTTGACTTCGGCAAATCCTTGTCTTTCCAGCAAGTTTTTTCAATCAACATCTGTAGTGTGCTCCTGCTACTCAATGAATTGCTGCTGCTCGCAGGGGTGGCAGAAGTGCTAGTCCCTCTGGATGTGTTGCCACCTGTACCACCAGAACCAGGGGCGTTGTCAGCATCATCGTCATCGCTGCTGTCGCTGCCTCCATTGGATCCCCCTTTATCATCATCATAACCATCCTCGTTCTTCGTCATCGTCTTCTTCCCTCTCACTGCCATCAGCTGTTGCGCCTTTGTCTTCTCCCCTCTCACTGCCATCAACTGCTGCCCCTTTGTCCCCGTTCCCTCTTTGGCCTCACCTTCTTCTTCCTCCTCCTCTGCATCACTATCTTCTTCCTTGTCCTCCTCCTCTCCTTTGTCCTCTTCTTCCTTGTCCTCCTCCTCCTCCTCCTCCTCCTCCTCCTCTTCCTCTTCCTCTTCCTCTTCCTCCTGTTGGGTTTCGTAGTAATTTCAAAAAATTTCCTACGCACACGCAAGATCATGTGATGCATAGCAACGAGAGGGGAAAGTGTTTTCTACGTACCCACGCAGACTGACTGCGGAAGCGTTGACGCAACATCGAGGAAGTAGTCGTACGTCTTCACGAGCCAACCGATCAAGCACCGAAACTACGGCACCTCCGAGTTCGAGCACACGTTCAGCTCGATGACGATCCCCGGACTCCGATCCAGCAAAGTGTCGGGGAAGAGTTCCGTCAGCACGATGGCATGGTGACGATCTTGATGTACCACAGCAGCAGGGCTTCGCCTAAACTCCGCTACAGTATTATCGAGGACTATGGTGGCTGGGGGCACCGCACACGGCTAAGGAATAGATCACGTGGATCAACTTGTGTGTTCTAGGGTCCCTCTACCTCAGTATATAAAGGACTAGAGGGGGGAGGCTGGCCGGCCAAGGTGTGGTGCGCCAGGAGAGTCCTACTCCCTCTGGGAGTAGGATTCCCCCCCCCCCCCAATCCTCGTTGGAATAGGATTCGCGGAGGGGGAAAAGAGAGAGAGGGGGCCGGCCACCTCTCCTAGTCCTAATAGGACTAGGGGAAGGAGGAGGCGCGCAGCCCATGTAGGGCTGCCTCTTCTCTTTTCCACTAAGGCCCAACATGGCCCATTTAGCTCCCGGGGGGTTCCGGTAACCTCCCGGTACTCCGGTAAAATCCCGATTTCACCCGGAACACTTCCGATATCCAAACATAGGCTTCCAATATATCAATATTTATGTCTCGACCATTTCGAGACTCCTCGTCATGTCCGTGATTATATCCGGGACTCCGAACAACCTTCGGTACATCAAAATGCATAAACTCATAATATAACTGTCATCGTAACCTTAAGCGTGCGGACCCTACGGGTTCGAGAACAATGTAGACATGACCGAGACACGTCTCCGGTCAATAACCAATAGCGGGACCTGGATGCCCATATTGGCTCCTACATATTCTACGAAGATCTTTATCGGTTAGACCGCATAACAACATACGTTGTTCCCTTTGTCATCGGTATGTTACTTGCCCGAGATTCGATCGTCGGTATTCCAATACCTAGTTCAATCTCGTTACTGGCAAGTCTCTTTACTCGTTCTGTAATACATCATCCCGCAACTAACTCATTTAGTTGCAATGCTTGCAAGGCTTGAGTAATGTGTATTACCGAGAGGGCCCAGAGATACCTCTCCGACAATCGGAGTGACAAAACCTAGTCTCGAAATACGCCAACCCAACATTTACCTTTGGAGACACCTGTAGTACTCTTTTATAATCACCCAGTTACGTTGTGACATTTGGTAGTACCCAAAGTGTTCCTCCGGTAAACGGGAGTTGCATAATCTCATAGTTATAGGAACATGTATAAGTCATGAAGAAAGCAATAGCAACATACTAAACGATCGGGTGCTAAGCTAATGGAATGGGTCATGTCAATCAGATCATTCTCTTAATGATGTGATCCCATTAATCAAATAACAACTCATTGTTCATGGTTAGGAAACATAACCATCTTTGATTAATGAGCTAGTCAAGTAGAGGCATACTAGTGACACTTTGTTTGTCTATGTATTCACACATGTATTATGTTTCCGGTTAATACAATTCTAGCATGAATAATAAACATTTATCATGATTATAAGGAAATAAATAATAACTTTATTATTGCCTCTAGGGCATATTTCCTTCAGTCTCCCACTTGCACTAGAGTCAATAATCTAGATTACACCGTAATGATTCTAACACCCATGGAGCCTTGGTGCTGATCATGTTTTGCTTGTGGAACAGGCTTAGTCAATGGGTCTGCAACATTCAGATCCGTATGTATCTTGCAAATCTCTATGTCTCCCACCTAGACTAGATCCCGGATGGAATTGAAGCGTCTCTTGATGTGCTTAGTTCTCTTGTGAAATCTGGATTCCTTTGCCAAGGCAATTGCACCAGTATTGTCACAAAATATTTTCATTGGACCCGATGCACTAGGTATGACACCTAGATCGGATATGAACTCCTTCATCCAGACTCCTTCATTTGCTGCTTCCGAAGCAGCTATGTACTCCGCTTCACATGTTGATCCCGCTACGACGCTTTGTTTAGAACTGCACCAACTGACAGCTCCACCGTTCAATGTAAACACGTATCCGGTTTGCGATTTAGAATCGTCCGGATCAGTGTCAAAGCTTGCATCAACGTAACCTTTTACGACTAGCTCTTTGTCACCTCCATATACGAGAAGCATATCCTTAGTCCTTTTCAGGTATTTCAGGATGTTCTTGACCGCTGTCCAGTGATCCACTCCTAGATTACTTTGGTACCTCCCTGCTAGACTTATAGCAAGGCACACATCAGGTCTGGTACACAGCATTGCATACATGATAGATCCTATCGCTGATGCATAGGGAACATCTTTCATATTCTCTCTATCTTCTGCAGTGGTCGGGCATTGAGTTTTACTCAATTTCATACCTTGTAACACAGGCAAGAATCCTTTCTTTGCTTGATCCATTTTGAACTTCTTCAAAATTTTGTCAAGGTATGTTGTTTGTGAAAGTCCAATTAAGCGTCTTGATCTATCTCTATAGATCTTAATGCCTAATATGTAAGCAGCTTCACCGAGGTCTTTCATTGAAAAACTCTTATTCAAGTATCCTTTTATGCTATCCAAAATTTTTATATCATTTCCAGTTAATGATATGTCATCCACATATAATATCAGAAATGCTACAGAGCTCCCACTCACTTTCTTGTAAATACAGGCTTCCCCAAAAGTCTGCATAAAACCAAATGCTTTGATCACACTATCAAAACGTTTATTCCAACTCCGAGAGGCTTGCACCAGTCCATAAATGGATCGCTGGAGCTTGCACACTTTGTTAGCTCCCTTTGGATCGACAAAACCTTCTGGTTGCATCATATACAACTCTTCTTCTAGAAATCCATTCAGGAATGCAGTTTTGACATCCATCTGCCAAATTTCATAATCATAAAATGCGGCAATTGCTAACATGATTCGGACAGACTTAAGCATCGCTACGGGTGAGAAGGTCTCATCGTAGTCAATCCCTTGAACTTGCCGAAAACCTTTCGTGACAAGTCGAGCTTTGTAGACAGTGATATTACCGTCAGCGTCAGTCTTCTTCTTGAAGATCCATTTATTCTCAATTTCTTGCCGATCAATGGGCAAGTCAACCAAAGTTCATACTTTGTTCTCATACATGGATCCCATCTCAGATTTCATGGCTTCAAGCCATTTTGCGGAATCTGGGCTCACCATCGCTTCTTCATAGTTCGTAGGTTCATCATGATCTAGTAGCATGACTTCCAAAACAGGATTACCGTACCACTCTGGTGCGGATCTTGCTCTGGTTGATCTACGAGGTTCGGTAGTATCTTGTTCTGAAGTTTCATGATCATTATCATTATTTCCTCACTAACTAGTGTAGGTGTCATAGAAACAGTTTTCTGTGATGTACTACTTTCCAATAAGGGAGCAGGTACAGTTACCTCTTCAAGTTCTACTTTCCTCCCACTCACTTCTTTCGAGAGAAACTCCTTCTCTAGAAAGGATCCATTCTTAGCAACGAATGTCTTGCCTTCGGATCTGTGATCGAAGGTGTACCCAACAGTCTCCTTTGGGTATCCTATGAAGACACATTTCTCCAATTTGGGTTCGAGCTTATCAGGTTGAAGCTTTTTCACATAAGCATCGCAGCCCCAAACTTTAAGAAATGACAACTTTGGTTTTTGCCAAACCACAGTTCATAAGGCGTCGTCTCAACGGATTTTGATGGTGCCCTATTTAACGTGAATGCGGCCGTCTCTAAAGCACAACCCCAAAACGATAGCAGTAAATCAGTAAGAGACATCATAGATCGCAACATATCTAGTAAAGTACGATTACGATGTTCGGACACACCATTACGCTGTGGTGTTCCGGGTGGCGTGAGTTGCGAAACTATTCCATAATTTTTCAAATGTACACAAAACTCGTAACTCAAATATTCTCCTCCACGATCAGATCGTAGAAACTTTATTTTCTTGTTACGATGATTTTCAACTTCACTCTGAAATTCTTTGAACTTTTCAAATGTTTCAGACTTATGTTTCATTAAGTAGATATACCCATATCTGCTTAAGTCATCTGTGAAGGTGAGAAAATAACGATATCCGCCACGAGCCTCAATATTCATCGGACCACATACATCGGTATGTATGATTTCCAACAAATCTGTTGCTCTCTCCATAGTACCGGAGAACGGTGTTTTAGTCATCTTGCCCATGAGGCACGGTTCGCAAGTACCAAGTGATTCATAATCAAGTGGTTCCAAAAGTCCATCAGTATGGAGTTTCTTCATGCGCTTTACACCGATATGACCTAAACGATAGTGCCACAAAATAAGTTGCACTTTCATTATCAGCTCTGCATCTTTTGGCTTCAACATTATGAATATGTGTAGCACTACTATCGAGATTCATCAAAAATAGACCACTCTTCAAAGGTGCATGACCATAAAAGATATTACTCATATAAATAGAACAACCATTATTCTCTGATTTAAATGAATAACTGTCTCGCATCAAACAAGATCCAGATATAATGTTCATGCTCAACGCTAGCACCAAATAACAATTATTTAGGTCTAATATTAATCCCGAAGGTAGATGTAGAGGTAGCGTGCCGACCGCGATCACATCGACTTTGGAACCGTTTCCCACGCGCACCGTCACCTCATTCTTTG
Organism: Triticum dicoccoides; assembly: GCF_002162155.2. NCBI lineage: Eukaryota > Viridiplantae > Streptophyta > Magnoliopsida > Poales > Poaceae > Triticum > Triticum dicoccoides. The sequence goes on from NC_041380.1 coordinate 13,330,754, forward strand.
CCAGTCCCCGCTTATTCCGTAGTCCCTGTTTCGAGTTGCAAATATTAGCAACAGAACCAGTATCAAATACCCAGGTGCTACTGCGAGCTCTAGTAAGGTACACATCAATAACATGTATATCACATATACCTTTGTTCACCTTGCCATCCTTCTTATCCGCCAAATACTTGGGGCAGTTCCGCTTCAAGTGACCAGTCTGCTTGCAGTAGAAGCACTTTGTTTCAGGCTTAGGTCCAGAATTGGGTTTCTTCTCCTGAGCAGCAACTTGCTTGCTGTTCTTCTTGAAGTTCCCCTTCTTCTTCCCTTTGCCCTTTTTCTTGAAACTAGTGGTATTGTTAACCATCAACACTTGATGCTCCTTCATGATTTCTACCTCCGCAGCTTTCAACATTGCGAAGAGCTCGGGAATAGTCTTGTTCATCCCTTGCATATTATAGTTCATCACGAAGCTCTTGTAGCTTGGTGGCAGTGATTGGAGAATTCTGTCAATGACGCAATCATCCGGAAGATTAACTCCCAATTGAATCAAGTGATTATTATACCCAGACATTTTGAGTATATGCTCACTGACAGAACTGTTCTCCTCCATCTTGCAGCTATAGAACTTATTGGAGACTTCATATCTCTTAATCTGGGCATTTGCTTGAAATATTAACTTCAACTCCTGGAACATCTCATATGCTCCATGACGTTCAAAACGTTGTTGAAGTCCCGATTCTAAGCCGTAAAGCATGGCACACTGAACTATCGAGTAGTCATCAGCTTTGCTCTGCCAGACGTTCATAACATCTAGTGTTGCTCCAACAGCAGGCCTGGCACCCAGCGGTGCTTCCAGGACGTAATTCTTCTGAGCAGCAATGAGGATAATCCTCAAGTTACGGACCCAGTCCGTATAATTGCTACCATCATCTTTCAACTTTGCTTTCTCAAGGAACGCATTAAAATTCAACGGAACAACAGCACGAGCCATCTATCTACAATCAAGATAAACAAGCAAGATACTATCAAGTACTAAGTTCATAATAAGTTTAAGTTCAATTAATCAAATTACTTAAGAACTCCCACTTAGATAGACATCCCTCTAATCTTCCAAGTGATTACGTGATCCAAATCAACTAAACCATAACCGATCATCACGTGAGATGGAGTAGTTTTCAATGGTGAACATCGTTATGTTGATCATATCTACTATATGATTCATTCTCGACCTTTCGGTCTCCGTGTTCCGAGGCCATATCTGCATATGCTAGGCTCGTCAAGTTTAACCAGAGTATTCTGCGTGTGCAAAACTGGCTTGCACCCGTTGTAGATGGACGTAGAGCTTATCACACCCGATCATCACGTGGTGTCTGGGCACGACGAACTTTGGCAATGGTGCATACTCAGGGAGAACACTTCTTGATAATTTAGTGAGAGATCATCTTATAATGCTACCGTCAATCAAAGCAAGATAAGATGCATAAAAGGATAAACATCTCATGCAATCAATATAAGTGATATGATATGGCCATCATCATCTTGTGCTTGTGATCTCCATCTCCGAAGCACCGTTATGATCACCATCGTCACCGGTGCGACACCTTGATCTCCATCGTAGCATCGTTGTCGTCTCGCCAATCTTATGCTTCCACGACTATCACTACCGTTTAGTAATAAAGTAAAGCATTACATCGCGATTGCATTGCATACAATAAAGCGACAACCATATGGCTCCTGCCAGTTGCCGATAACTCGGTTACAAAACATGATCATCTCATACAATAAAATTCAGCATCATGCCTTGACCATATCACATCACAACATGCCCTGTAAAAACAAGTTAGACGTCCTCTACTTTGTTGTTGCAAGTTTTACGTGGCTACTACGGGCTTAAGCAAGAACCAATCTCACCTACGCATCAAAACCACAACGATAGTTTGTCAAATAGACTCCGTTTTAACCTTCGCAAGGACCGGGCGTAGCCACACTTGGTTCAACTAAAGTTGGAGAGACAGTCGCCCGCAAGCCACCTATGTGCAAAGCACGTCGGGGAAACCGGTCTCGCGTAAGCGTACGCGTAAGGTTGGTCCGGGTCGTCTCATCCAACAATGCCGCCGAACCAAAGTATGACATGCTGGTAGGCAGTATGACTTATATCGCCCACAACTCACTTGTGTTCTACTCGTGCATATAACATCAACATAAATAACCTAGGCTCGGATGCCACTGTTGGGTTTCGTAGTAATTTCAAAAAAATTCCTACGCACACGCAAGATCATGTGATGCATAGCAACGAGAGGGGAGAGTGTTGTCTACGTACCCAGGCAGACCGACTGCGGAAGCATTGACGCAACGTAGAGGAAGTAGTCGTACGTCTTCACGAGCCAACCGATCAAGCACCGAAACTATGGCACCTCTGAGTTCGAGCACACGTTCAGCTCGATGACGATCCCCGGACTCCGATCGAGCAAAGTGTCGGGGAAGAGTTCCGTCAGCACGACGGCGTGGTGACGATCTTGATGTACCACAGCAGCAGGGCTTCGCCTAAACTCCGCTACAGTATTATCGAGGACTATGGTGGCTGGGGCCACCGCACACGGCTAAGGAATAGATCACGTGGATCAACTTGTGTGTTCTAGGGTGCCTCTGCCTCAGTATATAAAGGACTAGAGGGGGGAGGCTGGCCGGCCAAGGTGTGGTGCGCCAGGAGAG
>NC_041380.1:13333758-13378928 GCF_002162155.2 Triticum dicoccoides
TGGAATAGGATTCGCGGAGGGGGAAAAGAGAGAGAGGGGGCCGGCCACCTCTCCTAGTCCTAATAGGACTAGGGGAAGGAGGAGGCGCGCAGCCCATGTAGGGCTGCCTCTTCTCTTTTCCACTAAGGCCCATCATGGCCCATTTAGCTCCCGGGGGGTTCCGGTAACCTCCCGGTACTCCGCTAAAATCCCGATTTCACCCGGAAGACTTCCGATATCCAAACATAGGCTTCCAATATATCAATCTTTATATCTCGACCATTTCGAGACTCCTCTTCATGTCCGTGATCATATCCGGGACTCCGAACAACCTTCGGTACATCAAAATGCATAAACTCATAATATAACTCTCATCGTAACCTTAAGCGTGCGGACCCTACGGGTTCGAGAACAATGTAGACATGACCGAGACACGTCTCCAGTCAATAACCAATAGCGGGATCTGGATGCCCATATTGGCTCCTACATATTCTACGAAGATCTTTATCGGTCAGACCGCATAACAACATACGTTGTTCCCTTTGTCATCGGTATGTTACTTGCCCGAGATTCGATCGTCGGTATTCCAATACCTAGTTCAATCTCCTTACCGGCAAGTCTCTTTACTCGTTCTGTAATACATCATCCCGCAACTAACTCATTTAGTTGCAATGCTTGCAAGGCTTAAGTAATGTGTATTACCGAGAGGGCCCAGAGATACCTCTCCGACAATCGGAGTGACAAAACCTAATCTCGAAATACGCCAACCCAACATGTACCTTTGGAGACACCTGTAGTACTCCTTTATAATCACCCAGTTACGTTGTGACGTTTGGTAGTACCCAAAGTGTTCCTCCGGTAAACCGGAGTTGCATAATCTCATAGTTATAGGAACATGTATAAGTCATGAAGAAAGCAATAGCAACATACTAAACGATCGGGTGCTAAGCTAATGGAATGGGTCATGTCAATCAGATCATTCTCTTAATGATGTGATCCCGTTAATCAAATAACAACTCAATGTTCATGGTTAGGAAACATAACCATCTTTGATTAACGAGCTAGTCAAGTAGAGGCATACTAGTGACACTTTGTTTGTCTATGTATTCACACATGTATTATGTTTCCGGTTAATACAATTCTAGCATGAATAATAAACATTTATCATGATTATAAGGAAATAAATAATAACTTTATTATTGCCTCTAGGGCATATTTCCTTCACCTCCTCCTCCTCCTCCTCCTCTGCATCTTCTTCGTTGTCATCCTCATCCTTGTCCTCCTCCTCTGATTCATCCGCATCTGTGTCCTCGTCGTCGTCAGAATCTATCGCTGCTTCCATTTCCTCATCTTCTTCTGACTCATCCTCAACAAACTCTTCTTTTTCTTGTATAGTTGACCCCCGTCTCTTTCTTTTTGGAGCACGGCATGATGCCAACCTGTTCAGTTACAGCCTTGCACAGCTCATTGACCACTTTCGCAATCTTTGCCCTTTTCTGCATCAACACAAAAAGATTCAGTACTGATTCAGTTAGAAAAATAATAAAAAGTAAAAATTTATGTAACTGACCATGATGTGATAAGAAAAAACGACTAATATACACTTTCTGGCCAACTAAAAACATGATTCTAGCCAACTACACATGCACTGTGGCACAAACTAAAAAACATGCATTCTGCCAAAAGTTAATGACAATGGTTGTAAATGAACACTTTGACTGTCCAAAAGAACATGTGCAACTACAAAAGCTTATATGTGCAACTGAACATACATCACAGCCAACTAAATTCTGTATTCTCGCAACTATAAAAGTTATACATATCCAACTAAATATACATCCCAGCCAACAGAAAAATATTGGTAAGTGATACAAGTTTCTGTATGCAAAACACTAACCTGCAGATTGTATGTTATTGGTAACTTGGATGCCACGAATGCTTCAGCTTGCAAAATTCCACCAAACAGTGGTGTCTGCTCCGTGCCTCTATACTCCTCTTTAAGCTGATATGGGAAAAAAAGAAACAGAAAATAACAAGGTTATCAAAATAGATTTGTGTGTTAAATTAAACCACACACTACAACCTGTGCAACTACAACAAGATACTGGGGTAGACAAATTCAACTATACATATATGCAACTGGACAAAGACACAAAAAATGTGCAACAAACATGGCACCTAAAAAAAGTTTCTACCAACTGATGCAACACATCTGTGCAACAAGATTAGTAAAACTGTGCAACTTAAAAAAGATGGTGTGCCAATTTAAAATGAACATGTGTGCAGATTGCCAAACTTAAAGCTACAATCTGTGCACCTACATGCATTGTTGTGCCAACTGATGATAGTTTTCTGTGCAATTTCCAAAAAGAGTGACCAGACATCAAAAGAACATAGAAGGAAGACACTATTGGAAAAAAACAAAAAAGAACTCACTTGTAATTTGCCGAACACACCAGGAAAGATAGTATCCTTCTTGATCATCTTGGCAATTAGAGTACTATCCCATGCATTCGATCGTATTGCACAGTTGCTTACTGGGATGTCATGTACGAGCGCATCAAGGTATAGTATCTGCACCAGACCCAAACAAAAGAAAAAGCCAAGTTCATTTATTGTTATGAGAATTTCAGCAAACTATAACTGTACAGAAAGAACAGGAACAGATGGAAAAAGTGGTCGTTTTCACTAACCATCAAGTGATTCAAGCAGCAGCAGACAGTTTGCTTCTCCTGGTCCATGTTCCGGAAAGCTTCGTTAATGTGTTCTGCTACAAAGAGGCAGATGTTTGTATTCTTTAGCATTTGATGATCTAGCACAAGTCCATAACACTTTGGGCTGAGCTTCAAGGCCGTGGTTGGTGCTAGAAAAGTGCTGAAGGCAACCGCAAGCCAGGCCATAAAGAATGTGTCATCCGTTCTTCCAGCCATATCCTGAATCATCTTGAGCCATGTAGTGATCTGGGGATGAGAATTTCCAGTTATGTTGAAAGCCTGTCTGAATCTCCTAGTGGCATCCTTGTCAACTAAATATCTGACTTTTGGACCCCTGTTTGGGAGATCAAATATCCTCTGAACACTGTCAGCATCGACACGGATCCTTCCCCTTCCTGGGAAAACCATTTCAGAGGTCTGTGGCTGGTAGGACCGTACCAGGAACTTAGTGAGGTCCGCTGGAAGTGTGTCTGATAAGTTCAATAGCCCCCCGACCGACCTCGAAACTACATCTGATTTCTATAGTGGGGTTAGAGAGGCGTTGAAATTTGCAAAGCGCGCTGGTGATGCCCTTATCCTGCCTGCTTGTGATGGTCGCTCCACATCTTCCCCTGGAGCCACCTCAACTCCTTCACCGCTGCCCTGTTGATTAGAAAATGAAAGCATTACACAAACATTAAACACAAGAGAGAAAACAAGAATGAAAAAAAACTAGCAATCATCATTTGGATCAGTATTAGAATGAGCTATATATTCATAAAATGGATCATGCCAACTAATATGATGTATTTGTGCAACTAATAAAGCTCATGAGGACAACTGCAAGACTGCCAGTGTGCAACCTTCAAAAAAAATAAAAAAAGAACGAGACCTGGCAGCTACAGAAAGTTCTAGTGGATGTGCAACAATAAGAAATGATACTGCAACACAAGAAAAACTGTAACTAAAAAAAAGGTTTGCAAAGAACTATTCAAATAGCTCATAAACACACACAAAAAATCCACATACCTCAGCATTTGCTGCGGAAGATGTGACAGCTTCTCCAGCAACTGCTGCCTGCACAAAAAAATGACCACTGATGTCAACTATGAAAAGATGCCAACTAGTGAACTACAAGATGCCAACTAATGCCAACTAATGTCAATTGTATTTAAATCAATATGACTAGAGATGTCAACTACAAAAGGTTGTCATTGACAGACTAAAAACAAAAACAGTGGTCCGAACTGCTGCATAATTTCATCACTATCTAAAAAAGGCGAGAAAAACACTTATATTCGAGATTTTACTTACCCTAGAAGATGACTCAGCTCCCTTGCCAAGTGCTGCACGTCTAGTCCGCTTTACAACACGGAACTGATCAGCATCCTAAGAAAAAAAATAAAAAACATGAGCATGGGAAAAAACAAAAAAAAATGTTATATGACCCAAACAAAACAAAAAAAATGGACTTGTGTCATCAGCATGCCACTTACCTCAACATCCTCTCCCTGCTCAACACTCTGCGTAGGTCGTGGCTGGCGATTAGCAGGACGCTTCGAGTTTCGGTGAAGCGGTTGACTTCCAGAACGCTGATTAAGCAACCAAAAGAAAACATGAAAAAAAAAGACATTAGCATACATGCATAAGTTGAAAACAACTAAAAAACAAAAGAAAAAAAGTGAAAAAATACATCTCCTTCATTGCCATCCGCATCTCCTCCTATTATAACCATTTTTGCCCTGCGGCAGGAAATACAACAAAAAAACATAGTTACAAGATATGGACAACCAACTACTACAATGATGCAGCCAACTGGGCAGTAAACCTTGTGCAAACTGGACATCAAATAAGCCAACTAACTTTTTCTGCCTAGTTATTACTTGCCAACTGCGACAAGTAATACCTAGGCAAAAAAAGTTAAGTAAAGGCAAAAAGCTCAGTGAGATAACTTATTCTAAAAAAAGCGTCCCTAGTTGAACATGAGGGGAGACACATAAAAACAACCACATCCACAACAAAAAGACTTGCACATTAAGAAAAAATAAAATGGAAAATTGGCAAGCATTGGTACTAATTTGCACAAATCAAGGGGTCCTAGTTGCACAAAGCACGAGAATAACACATAAACCACCACAGCCACCACAACGCTGGTGGATTGGGTAGATTATATTGGAAAACTGGCAAGCATTGGTGCTAAAATTGCACAAACAAGAGTCCCTAGTTGCACAGAGAAGAGGGGGAAACAGCCAACTCATGCGCAAAATGAGTTAGAAGATGCGCAAAATGAAGTACAGAATCAACTAGTACATGGATGCAGTCAACTAATCAGGCAACTTGTGCAACTGAACGACGCGTAGACAGACAACCTAGCACAAAATAGCAAGCAAACTAAGCAGGGCAACTAGTGTCCATTGTAAAACACATGGACAATCAGCTTGACCACGAAAGCAGAGCAACTTGTGCAACTCAAAAACAGTATATATATATACAGCCAATTAGTATATGGATGCATCCATCTAATTGTGCAAATGAACAACATATAGACGGTCGACCTAGTGCAAAACAGCAAACCAACTAAGGGGGACAAACTAGTGCAGGTGTAGAACATATGGACAACCAACTAGTAAAAGTGATGCAACCAACTAAGCAGGCAACTTGTGCAACTGAACAATATGTAGACACCCAACTAGCAAAAAATTGGTGCAACTGCAGAACATAGGGACAACCAACTACTATATGAATGAAGCCAACTGGATAGAATTTTGTGCAACTGGAACACAAGTGTCTACCAACTACACGACAACTTCTGCAAAACTCGAACACAACTAAGAGATAGCAAGTTCACAGAACCGCAATTGCATAGCCAACCAGTTCATAAACTTCCTGCAGCGGCCAAGAACATCGAATCAAGGACGAATCGTGGGACAAAAACCACCACCACCACTACCGCACAAAAACGAAGCAAAACACAACGGAAACACAGCAAGGGCTCCCCCCCTATGCAGCCTGCCACATCCGCCACCCGTCGACCTAGACACCACCTCGCCACCGGCGACGAGAGAGAGAGAGAGAGAGGGAGGATAGCAGAGGGCAGTCGTGGATGTCTGCCTCGAGCGCAAATCCAACAACCACCTGCACCAACAACAAACGCATTCCCCCCACGAATCCCCACCATTACAGATCCAATGACAATGTGACTAGTCGAACAGAAGCACACCCATCCCACCCGAAAAGCGTCTACACCAAAACGACCGTGCGAGTAAGTTGACCACAGAAACCGCAGAAACCCTAGGAATCCCAGCCCGCCATTTCCGCCGCCGACGACCTCGAGACGACCTAGACCCCCGGCGACGAAGCAGAGAAAGGAGAGATGCACTGGGTACCTGCAACGCCGACGAGGGCCAGCAGCGAATCCCCGCGCGGTCCACCGGAGATTTGGAGAGCCGCGATGCGATTTCGCCGCGGAGCGAGAGCGAGGGCGGAGGAGAGGAGCGGAGAATGGGGGAGGAACAGGAGAGAAAGGGGGAGAAAGAGCGAGAACGGCTCGCGTTTCGAAAACGGCCACCCATGATCTACGTCATGCCCGGTTACATGTGGGTCCACGCTCGTCCGGATGAGGACAAACCGCCCACGACTGCGCGGTTGGACGAACCAACCAGGCGACACCTTGCGCTCCCCTGAGGCCGATCGCAAGCGATCGTGCGGTCGCGAGCCGGCCACCCGGATCGTCTAGTTGGTGCGCGACCACTTTTTAGATTTTAGGTTTTTTTTAATGGACGAATTAATATATGGTGGAATGCATTTGGGCTGTCGAGGGTACAGTTCAAACCGGATGCAGCCGGGTTTGCATGCTCTTCATATATAACTCACAAGGCAAGTTTGTCTATCATATCGTTAGAAGAAGGAAACAATCTAACTTTGCTCACTAGCTGAATGTGCCAACTTTCGCTCAGAGACGAAAACAAAATGCCAAAGTGCCTTATCCATATATTTTTTATTCATAAAAGGATTTATTTTTTGGAGAGGTCGTCCTGAATAATTTAATGATTCATGCCTCGAGTAATCAGCCTCGCTGTTTTGTGAGCAAACGATCTATCCAAAAGTGAAACATTGGAGCATCACCCGCTCATGCCGACCTTTTTTCTATATGCATGCTAGCCTATAAATCCATTGCAATATCAGAGACTTGCAACCACACCGCACGCAGAGTCCTCATATATCGATATATCTCAAGCAATAGTAGGAACACACAAGATGAGCTCTGAAAAGACGTCGTGGCCGGAGTTGGTGGGCGTGCCGGCGACACCAGCGGTGATGACCATCAACAGCCAGAGGCCTGACTTGACGACCGAGGTGCTCCAGATTGGGATCAGTCCAAGCCCACCTGGGTTCGACTCGACACGAGTCTGTGTGTACCTCGACCCACGAGACAAGCTTGGCCTTGTTGCAGCCGTCCCTGTCGTTGGTTAGGTATATAGCAGAGTTTTTCTGAGGAGGCTACATGGCAGGGTGATCTTATCTCCTTAGAAACGGGGCGGTTGGCGATATATATAACCTGCGGGCGATCATATATGTAGCTGTTTGTATCGTTTTCTGTGCTTACGGTTTGGTGAATGGTTTCACATAGTAAGTGCTATGGTCCAGTATACAAATCATATAGGAAATTGCATGTTCTCAATAAAATTGTTGATTGATAATGGTGTTTTATTGAACATAAATATATGGGAGACATATCTTTTCCATTATCCCTTGTGAAAGAAAAATCATCATATGAAAGCATTTCCTCAATAAAAATAACAATGTTTTGGATCTATGCAAATCCGATGGAACGCACGTACAGTATAGAGCACCTTCCTGGAGGTATGGAGCGCTGGCCATCTGATCCGGACTGTTGCTGCCTGTACTGCTTGTAATATATTTCAGTGAGATTTGCTTGGATACAATTTTGATATATAAAATCAGAACTTGAAGTAAAAATAGATGTGATTTACTTATATATTTATTGAGTTAGTCATTTTCTCATGCATGTTAAAGACATGGATTTTTGAATCAATTACATCGGTGGTGCTAGAACTTGGCGTAAATGGTCAATTTATTAGTGGTGGAACTTATGGCATACGTTGAAGTGATGCAAACACTTGGCTTGGGTGTGCAAATATGGTGCTAATCACTTTTGTACACGCCCGCAACACTGACAAGGCCTGCCAGCACGGCGTCGGCCCCATTGTTAGTGACCAAACAATGAAGACAAGGCGTGTGGGTTTTCCCCCCCTTTTTTCCTAGAAACCCACTTGTCTTCTATTTTTTTTCACCAAGACCCTGACAGGTGGGTCCCTGCTGTGAGCAGCAAAAATAATAATTGAACATAGAAAGGGTGCGCTTAGGTTTCAAAGCAGCTACCTCCAATTTAATGTGTCCGCTGCTAACCACCTGACAAAAATCATGCTCGTTGTCTGAAGAGGATACACAAACTTATATTGTTTAATATTTTTAGGTCAATATTCTTTAATTAAAAAACACGGATTTGCAGAAGTTTGTTACTCTTTATGTTTTTTTAGACAATGCTACAATTTATACGTCTATAACAGAACGTGCACATGAGCCAAAACTTACATCAGTTAGTGTGGCCCATTTTCAATATGTTACTATTTTATTTTTATTTTTCACTTTGTAAAAAGAGTTTAAATTATAACTAGAAATATGTATTCATTTGAGGAACAACAGTCTTCCTACATATATTTATATTTATAGCTATATATAAATATTTATTATTCGAAAAAAAATATTTTTTGAAAACACACAAACTTTATTAAAAAACACCTGACAAAAAAATTCTTTATTAAAAACGCATCAACACTTTTAAAACAACACAATTCTTTTAAAGACTCGACACTTTTATATACTACTAAATTAATATTTTATTCAAAAAATGTAAATATTTGTACTTATATAAGTATTTATTTACATGTACATATTTTTATCAATGACTTTACATGTACACTTTTAAAATTATTCAAATATTTTTATAATTCATAATTTAATTTATGAATTTTTTAATTTAATAGGTGCACATTTTATGAAACTACATGAGCTTTTACTTAACGTTATTTATTTTATTTATGTGTATATTATTTAAAACTATAATTCCATTTTTATTTTGATTTTTGAAAAAACTGACGGTACGCTCAGGGTCCGAGTCTCTGCGGCTGCATCATTTTGACGATGTTTTCCTATTTTTTATTGAACTGACGATATACAGCTTGTGTTTCCTTTTTTTTGCAAAAATATAGCCTGTGTTTCCTTAATGTACATGAATGCTGAATGGGTTGGCTGGCTAACTTCGCTAGCATACCTTTTTTCCATTCAATTAAAATCTGTGCTGCAGATAGCTGGGACCCGCTTGTCAACAGCTTTTCTACGAAAATAAAAATAAAAAACGTGGGGGTTCCATAGAAAAAGCATGCCACACCCTTGTCTTCATTGGTGGGGCACTGACACATGGGCCCCATGCTATGCTAGCATGCCACATCAGCGCCCTGGGTGTATACAAACAGGACTAGCACCGTATTAGCAAGCGAGCCAAATTTTTTGCACCATTTTGAGGTATGCCACCAGTTCTAGTATTAAAGTGACCGTTTGCGTCAAGTTCGAGCACCACTGGTGTAATTAACTCTGCATTTTCCTGCATATTTGCATGTTGAGGTGGCATGTGTGAAGTTAAGAGAAACAAATTAGTGGTCGGAGTGCCAATTTGCAAGTAAATTTATGCCCATGTGTGATCGACCCACCTACATCCCATATCAACTCGGCTTCTTTTTCATCTCACTAAAATAAAAGGAATCGGAAGAGCTGAACGAATGGAGGGAGAGTGGCGATGGATGGGTGGGACAAGGGAATGAAGAGTGCGGTGGGTGGGTGCGTGTGTGGGGGGGGAGGGGGGCATCATGTTGTTGTTGACCCACGCAGGGCCGCGAGATGTGCAATCGCCACTGCCATCTCATCGATGCCGGCAGGAATTGAAACCTGAGGCCTTGTACAATGGTAGGTGTTTAGAAAAATAAACCGATTTCTTCTGAAGCAGCAGTGCCTATTTCGATAAACCATTATGTGGACTTTCAGTCGGCTGTTGCTTCAGTTTAAAATAAGAAAAACTATTGCCTTGTTTGTGCCAACATGTAGCGGCTGGTTACGTGGGGTCTCTGGTGGAGCACAACCCTAAAAACAGAATTGGTTCTTCTCTTGCTAGACATTGGATATCCATTCTTTTTCCAGTTCTGACGACCACCCAGGTCTCCTCCATGCTACCACCTTGGACCTCCTCATGTCTTATGTTTGCCGGTAATGTCCTCAGTCAGCAGAGTAGTGCCAACCTGCTCCTTTTGTTTTTCTCAGTTCTATTGGTCCTTGTTCCCCTTAGGCATTGTACAACGCAAGGTGCTTAGATAAATAAAGCAAGTTTTCTTCAAGCACCATTGTCTATTTGTACATGATAGACGCAAGTTTTAGGCAGCATGGGCCGTCAGAAGATTTGAATGAATAAATTTAGGAATACTGATGTGCTTGGGCAGTGATTAAGAAAACCAGAACAAGAAGATCGATTAGCTGGTTCACGTCCCATCAAGTGACCTAGCAAGGCCATGTCCAATGTCCAATGCAGATGCACTAGCTGCAGATCTCGGCGTAGTTCAGCCGGTCTTCGAAACAGGCTCACAACTATTGGTGGAAGCATTGGATCTCCGGAAGGCCGACTCCTCGCCGTATGCAACCGTTATTGAGGATACCAAGTTCCAGCTGAAGATGTGGTTTTCCAAATATGTACTAAGGGTGTGCAGGCATAGTGCCAATTCAGTTGCAGATGAATTAGCCAATGTTGGCCGAATGTATCCTGCAAGCCATTATGTGGACTTTCAGTCAGATGTTCCAGCCCAAGTGGCTGAATGTGTGTCAGGTGATTTGCCTAAGCACCGTTGAGTAATAAAGCTATGCTTTGCCTAAGAAAAAGTGACCTAGCAAGGCCTGGTTGAATGTGTCAACCATTTTGTTTTTTTTCCTTCTCTTAAGGTTTGGATAGCATGGGAAGCTCCGTCCGTTTCGTCAGTAAATGATAAATCCATCGAGGAACATTGTTTTCAACAAACCAGAAGGAATTCATGCATCTAGTTTATAAATTCTTGACTTATCTGCCTCCACTATATAAATTCTTTCCAGAATTATAGGCTTCTGTGGATCTAGTTTGACTCTCTTGCCCTCCCTTACTAATAAACATCGACGTCTTTTGAAGTAGAATCACATGACCGTGATGAACTCAAAGAAGACATCATGGCCGGAGCTGTTGGCCATGCCATTATCGGACGCGGTGACGACGATCCAAAGTGAGAGGCCCGACGTCACGGTGGAGGCGATCTCGGAGGGCGCCAAAAAGATCCCGCCGGGGTTCCGCTCCAAGCGCGCATGCGTCTTCTTCGACCCGCAAGACGAGCTCAAACGAGTGGTTAGCGTCCCTAGAATTGGCTAGCCGCCTGGCGGTACTCGATCATCATGCAGCCAATTGTATCATTTTTTTATGATTATTTACTTTTGAATAAGCAGTCAGGAGGTCCAATATGCACTTCTTGTGATCTGCCTCTAACAGAAACATGTTACTAGAACTGATTCAAATGTGCTGAAGTAAGAGCCATCACATCTCAAAATTATGATTATCCTCGTTTGGTGCCACATTTAGGGAAATTAAATTTCAGTTAAGTATTGATCGATTTGTCCAGGAAAAAAGGTTTCAACTCTAGTTTATAGGGAAATTAAGGCGGACAGCCGAAGTAGATAGAGGGTGCTAAGGAGCACATCTAGCAAAGGCTACGAACATACAAGCACACAAAGATAAAAATGAAATGTTTCTTGACAATACAAAAGCCTTCACCGGCCCTAGTATTCGTTAACCAAGGCTAAAGTAAATGGAATCTCAACATGCAATTGACAACAAACACAGGAGGAACAAGCCTTGATCTATTTCGAGAAGGGTGAACCTCGCTGTGGATTACTGAACCGACAATGACCCACTTAGAAGTACGTAGGCTCGCCAACAACGCCTCCGAGATGGGTACGATGCCACCGACTGGTCCAGGAGATCGGACCACGGATTTTCACCACTAGCCAAATGTGGAGGCACATAACCCAAGGTAACTTCTCCAAGGAGGAGAACGATGCTCATGACTTTCACCTGGACACAGACCACCAGGGGTCTACCAGCCCTAACACATCGGAGGGTCCACCTGGTCCAACACATCAGACCAGAGTATCGTGAGATGCCGTTCCGGACCCAAAGAATCAACCTTACCTGCCCAGCACGAGGATTTTCTCCGCAGGGCCACAACCGTAGCTCTAATCTTCCACAAATAACACACGGGAAAATCCTGAAATAAGCTGAAAGAAGTAGCAATGTTGATCTATTAGAAAGCTATTGGTATCACTGTTACTAAACTTGGGTGTGTACGTATGTACGTGCACATAGAACTCGAAAATTTGAAGTGCTGCCCGGATAAGACATGATGTAGTGGATCATTAATGTTTTGCTTGGCAACACTGACCATTGCTGGAGGCAGCAGCCTTACGTACCAATGTGTAGGATAAGAATAAGATTGTTGGAGGACGGCGCACACGATGCATGCCTATTGTATTGTAGGAAACCAGCAAACAAGTGCAATGTATGACTATTATATTTTCACTTGTTGTCAATATGTGTCATACTTGTTGTCATGCTCACCAAGGACAAGGACGGCATGCGCGATGCACAATTGTTGGCATGCCACGCTTCACTGCATTAACGTAGCCCCAAGGTGGTCTATAAATACCATCCCAAATAATACGGCTTAAATACTATGCAGCGTATATACATCTACAATTTGAGCTGATCACCAACAAGGCAGGACGATGGGAAGAGTCGAGCCCGTGGGTGCTGGTGGCGGTGGAGACGGGACTGGGAAGACGTCCTGACCGGAGGTAGTGGGCTGGACGGTGCAGAGAGCGGCGGCACAGATCAACGACGACAGGCCTGATGTCTGGGTCACCTTGATCTATTCAGGCCCCCAGTGGCCGCCGGGCCACAACCCCTGGCGCGTCGTTGTCCTCTCCAACGAAGTTGGAGTCGTTGTGAAGAAGCCCGTCATCGGCTAGGGCTACCACAACCTCAACGGGTAGGGCAGCTAATTAGCTCCACATAGAGCGTAGTTGTGCCCACTGGTATCATACTACTAATGTGCTAAGTTGCTGCATCCATGCTCGGTCGGCAGCGCTATAAATAATGTGTAACCCTTGGTGTTGAATAAAAAAAATAAAGCACGTACTTATAGGTAATCTATAGGGTTTTTCTTTTCATCTTTCCCCGTAGGCGGTGTTAGCTTTTTTAATCTTGATTTATGTATCACCATATTTAGTTTGCTTTCGTCACTAGAAAATATGGAAGTATATTAAGTGCATATGTATATTAAGTAGGATATTATTTGCGTGTTATTATATGATTAGCACTATATTTGGCATGAAATTAACTGCACGCTAAACGTGTTCAGCGCTCGACATTGAAGCAGTCTAGGTCGTTGGATTAACATAATTTGATAGCCGAGATTAATTGGATCTGCCCTTTTGGGTCTTTTTATATTGATATAGATGCATATAGCATAGGATAGAGAGTAGTTAGTTCAGTGAAGTTTCAACAAAGATGTGTGGAGAAGTGAGGTGCTAGACCGCCGTGCGACGGCGAGTACGGTGAGATGCCGATGGTGGCGTGAAGCCACGGTGCCGTGCGATGCGGTAATCAAGGTGAGATGTCAGAGGGGGTATTAGGAAGGGACTTGGATGGCGGGATGCCGAGTACCTCGAGAAGCCGCGCAGCCGTCTGAGACGGCAGAAGAAGTCCTGATGCCGTCGTTCTGTATGAGTGCTAGCCGGTTAGTTAGCTAGGTGCATGTGAGTTGTAAGCTATCTTAATGCATGAGTTGTTAGCTATCTTAGTGCGCATGGTCAGGTGGAGTTGCCGTTGAGAAGTGACGGACGTGGTGCATGCCTGCCTGATAAGTTACTTAGGGCATTTCCAGCCGTTGGCCCTCTAGGGGGCGTCTAAAAGCGCCGCCTGGGGATGAGCCGGCGAAAAAAATGGCCCTGGGGCGAGTCGGCCGTCAGCCGTCGGCCCCCAGGCGCGTATTTAAAAAAAAAAGAACCGTTCGGCGAAGTTATGATAAAAACTAGTTAAATTTCGACCAAACATGGCAAATTTCAGTGAAATTCGCGTATTTTCATTACATTAACCTAATCTAAGAAAGAAAAGGGCTGAAGTCGCCGCCGCCGGTCGCCGCCATCGTCGTCGTCGGCCTTCTCCTCTTTGACGCGGGCGCCCCTGCTGGACCCCTGCCCGGCGTCACCATGGCGGACTAGCGGCGGCGCGTCGTCGTCGTCGTCGCTGTCGCATAAGACGACGGCCCCGTCTTCAACACGGCCGCGTCGGCGCTCCTCGAAGCGGCGCAGGGCGGCGCGCTGGCGTTCCTTCTCCTTCTCCCGGCGCGCCTTTTCCATCGCAATGGAGTCCTGACGCGCCCATTCTAGGACCGCGTCGTCGTCGTCGAACTCCGCCTCCACCGGCGCCAGCCCCGGCTCCATCTTCACCAGCGCCAGCGCCGGCTCCATCTTCGGCTTGACGAAGCGCGGAGGAGCCGACGAGGAGGGGGCGCGCCGGCCGCCCTCGTTGATGACGATGCCGACGATGTGACTGCGCCGACCGATTGGCGTCTCCGCCGCGGGCTCGGCCTTGACGCCGAGAAGCGCCGGAGAACCGGAGGAGTGGGAAGATGAGCGAGAGGAGGAATACGAGGAGGAGGCGAACCTCCTTGGCGCCCATGCGCGTCGGTGTTGCGACAGGGCGGCCCCCATCGCAGGATAGGTCAATGGCGGGTTGTTGCCGCCGTCGAGGTGCGTCAGCACGCCCTCCAGCGTGCGGCCCGGGACGCCCCACCACAGGTGGCGCCCCACGCTGTTCTTCACGCTGCCGACCACCGGCGCGTCGTTGGTAGAGGCCAGGCGCTGCTGCTGGCGGCGCTGGAAGTACGCCGCCCAAGTCGCGTGATTGTCGGCGGCGTACTGGGGGAGGGAGCGCTCGTCGTCGGTCAGCGAGGTGCGCGCCACCTCGACCTCCTCGGTGAAGTACGTGGGCTTCGCCACGGCGTCGGGTAACGGGGGAACCGGCACACCCCCATCGCTGAGCCGCCACCCCGTCGGCCCGGCGCGCATGTCCGACGGCGCCGGGATGTTCGCCTGGAACAGGAGCCAGGACGCCGGCCGAAGCCGTTGGCCGCCGCCTCGTCTCCGGGGAAGCGCTCTGCCATGGCGACGGGCTCGGCGGTGGTAGAGAGGGAGAGAGAGGGGCTGCCGGTGGCGCTCGGGAGAGGAAGACGGAGACGGAAAGAGAGGGGCTGGGCGGCGGCGAGGGGCGAGTCTGGTGTGGGCACCGGTGAGAACCGCCGGCTTTTGTAGCCGCTCCGCGCCGTGTGTACGCGCGCGAAGGGGGGAGGCGTCGGCGCGTCGTCCCAAGATGCGCCGCCCGTGAGGAATCAATAGCAATTTCATAAATGAATTGTATGGACCGTACCACTTATTCAGTGGATCATTTATTCGAAAAAACATAGAGTATAAAAATGACACGAGTGGCTACATATATGGTCGCCACCGGGCATTATGGCCAACCGGCCTGTCTCAAGAAACGAGTTAATTGCAGAAAACTATCACATTTACGGCTAGCTTTGTAAAAAACCACCAAGTCGCTAATCCGTTACAAAAAGCATCACATTAGCTGTAAACTTGTTGCAAAAAGCACTAATCGCTCACTTTGCTTTATTTAATCGCGTTTCCAAAGATCGCCACATGTGCGCGTTGACCGAGTCTTCTTTCTTCTCCTCTCTTCCCTTTCTACCACACATTTTGTCAAACATGTTGAGGGCATATCCCGCCAGCGCCATGGCGGCCGTCGCAGCTAGCCCCAATACGCAGCGCCGGCGAGCTCCCCTCCGCCCCTCACCACCCATGGAGCTAATCCCGAGTTCCTGCCGCAGCTCACGAAGGGAGGCATCAGGGGTCCCCCGCCCGTTGCTGCAGTCCGCCGCGCTTTGAGCCAGGAACAAGGACCTCGTCGCATAGCTCCGCCTCGGCGTGCAGCATCCCATGACCCTCGTCCTCGCGGCGACATACCTCTCGGTGGCCTGTGTTTTGATTTTCGGTTTGAGCTTTTTTTCGCCCTAGGCCGAGATGGCTGAAATTCGGTCATTTTCAAAAATTTCAGCTAAAATTTGACTGCGATTTGACTTAAATTTGACCAAAATTTGTCAAATTTGATCAATTTCGGCCTAAAGATACTTTCCGCCCCAGGCCGACATGGCCGAAATTCGGCCGAAATCCGTTTTTTTCGGCCGAAAATCAAAACACAGTCGGTGGCCGGTGTGGATGCGGACAGGCTGGCCTCGCCAGCGCTCGACCGCCTCGCACCGGGCGGCGCGGCCGTCGTGCGATTCGTGCTGGGGGAGGACCGCCTTGGTCAAGGAGGCAACGGGCCGCCACCGCCGCCATCGAGCGCCAGCGAAGACAATGCACGGCAACCATTCTTCTGCTTGAGGACGAGGAGGATGAGGAGCACCTCCCCGCCCTCAACAAGCTTGCCGGCTGCGGAGCAGCAGGTACGCGGTGGGGACGTGCACGCCCTGGGCCGGACACGGCTCCTCTGCCGTGCACTAGGTGATGTTGGGCCGCTGACATGTGGGCCAGGTTTCTCACAGGCTCACATGTCAGTGGTAGAATGGCAGGCTGCCGAACCGTAGAGGATCCTCTTCCCCCGGGCTTGGTGCTCCTCCTCGGTGCGGCTGATGGCGAAGTCGAGCTTGGTGTCCTCCTCCAGGGTGATCTCCACGGGCATCTCTCCGGCGGCCGCGGCGTACCAGAGGTGCACAGCTTGCAGGGGCAGCGCATTAGGGCCAGCTGCGATGGCCATGGCGATGACGGGAGATGCCGTCAACATGTTTGATAAAATGTGTGATAGAAGGGGAAGAGAGGAGAGGGAAGAAGACTCAGTCAACGCACACATGTGGTGATTTTTGCCAAGTCAGCTCCCGACGAGCGGGCCCCACTTGTCGGAAACGCAATTAAATGAAGAAAAGTGAGCGATCAGTGCTTTTTGCAACAAGTTTACTATCAATATGGTGTATTTTTACAACGGATTAGCGACTTGATGGTTTTCTGCAAAGCTAGCCGCAAATGTGGTAGTTTTCGGCAATTGACTCCTCAAGAAACACTAAGCTAGCCAACGACAGGGACGGCTGCAACACGGCCAAGTTTGTCTCTTGGGTCAAGGAAGACGCAGACACGCGTCGAGTCGAACCCTGGTGGGCTTGGGCTGGTGCCAACCGGAAGGACCTCCGTCGTCAAGTCGGGCCTTTGGCTGTTAATCGTCATCACTGCCGGTGTCGCCGGCTCGCCCACCAATTCCGGCCAGGATGTCTTTAGATAGCTCATCTCTGTGTTTCTACTTATTACTACTTCAGATATCTCGTGCGTGTGGTGTGGCTGCAAAGGTCTCTGATATCGCAAGGATTTATAGGCTAGGTGTCTTAATCTAGCATTCTCGGGAAAAAAAAATCTTACTTAGCATCCATACAAAGCTGGCCGGCATGACTAGGTGATGCTTCGATGTTATCACTGCACTTCTGGATAGATCGTTTGCTCACAAATCAGCCTGGCTGCTTAGTCGAGGCATGAATTACTATATTATTCAGGAGACACTTATGCCGAAAAATAGATCACTTTGTAAATAAAAAAGATGGTTAAGGAACATTCAGGCCTAATTGGTACAAATTCAGCTAGTGAGCAACGTTGGATTGTTTTCCTTCTCGATGTCTTTCTAATGATAGGATTGAGAAATTTGCCTTGTGAGTTACACTGCATAACATGCAAACGCAGCTACATACGCTTTAAGCCGTACACCATACAGTTGAAACACATACACTTTATGTCGTTACCTTGTTGAAGACATTGCTCGGATATGTTCAGACTGTTTTTTCGGAGTGAAAACCTAGATTCTGACATTTGATGGTAGGTTTCAATGACGGCGGCGCTCAAGTGTCGCTCCCTTCATGAAGGCATTACTATTGAAGAATATCATTATTCTTGTGGTGTTATGAGATGGTTGGTGCGGATATGGTCATCGTTGTAGGTTTGTCGATCATGTATTTGATAGCATCCGTTTTTTTCAACGCTTAGGCGTAGCTTTGGTCTTATATGACTTTGCTATCTGCCGGTGTTTTTTTGTGTGTGTGCTGGTGTTGGCTGTGTGCATCATAGTTATACAAAGGCCAGGGGTGTGCTCATCGTGGTTATATTCTCTTGATGCTGCATTTTGAGTAATAAAATCCACCCTCTGTCAAAAAAATTAATTTGTCGATTCAACAATGAAAGTGTTCTTCGCATTTCTTTATTAGCTAATACTATAATAGAAAGCCTGCATCAACGAGTGCAGCTATTCGGTACCCACACTCATCTTCATCTGATCAGAAAAAAATCAAAAAAATACTAGAAAAATTCGAAAAATTCAAAATTTGTTTCCCACGATAGACAATTTATTGCGTGAAGTTCGCTCCAAATATTAGCTCATTTGGACGTCTGAGTAACTCTCAGAAAAAAAGATAAATCGGGTCAAAACAGTGCGTGAACAGTAAACTGTCTTACAGACCCGGAATTTTTCTTTTTTGCCGAGAGTTGCTCAGTTGTGCAAATCATTTGAAAATTGGGTTGGACCTCACGCACCAAATTTTCTACCATGAGAAAAATTTTGGGAATTTTTTTATTTTTTCTAGTATTTGTTTTGATTTTTTTATTCAACACGGGTGCAGATGAGCCTGGGCTCAGAAAAGGATTTTCATGCACCAACTCATTTTTCCTTCATATTCTGCCTTTTCCCAATCCCTGGTGTACAATACCCTTATGCTCCGTTTGGATGTTTGCATTGGGAGTCTTGGTATTTCATTGGATTGAATGGAAATATTTCGGTTTGGATGTTTAGGCATTCGCAACACCGATTTGATATTGAGGTTGAATGCAAAAATGGTGTTTACAATTTACATATTTCAAACTGAAGTATCCATGACATGTACATGTATTTGAATGATCCATCATCCAGGGAAGCATGTTCGTGAAGGAAGCATCTATAATATCTTGGACCAGAAAGAATACAGCTGCTCTTGCTATTGCTTGCAACAAACTCAGCTTCGTGCACCTGCAATCAAAATAGAGGATGACGCACAGAGAGAGCACACAGGCACATAGCAACAGACTCAGAGCACAAGCGCACCCAGTAACGGACTCCCGCGGCAGATTTCCATGGTGGAGTGGTTTCCGCAGCGGCTCGGCAGGGGAGCACCCGGACCAGCAGCCGTCAAATGGAGTGGGAGGTGCCGAGATCCAGGTGCATACTTTAAGATGTTGGCTGCATAACTATTATTGCATAGCTAGGACATGAGCATGATGCTAAACATTTGCTGTCCACCTTTCAGTTTCTTTTCTGACAGTTTGCTAACTTCTTTTGTAAAAATTGCAGTACGCATTATTTCCTACTGTTCAGTTCACAAAATAAAATTAATGGGCATCTTGCACTACAGGAATCACAGTCGAAGCTAAGTACCCAACATACTTCGCTAAGGCCCAAAAAAAGGCTCTTCACGGAGACATCAAGGCTTCGAGGATGGCCACGAGGCAGCCACAATGCCGAGGCTTGTCTATAAGCACAGTGTTTTCCCCTTGATAAGCCGAGTACTTGATGTAAGACGCACACATTTTTTAGTTGGGGTCAGCTTGGTCAGTGATATGCTGAGGGTCTGACTTTAGTCGTGTGCTTTTTCCAGGGTACTAGGCATCGAGGTTTATAAGCAGAGTACCTGACAAATAATAGTCATCGTAAGCTAAAACACTTGGCTACATAGGTTTTTCCCTTAGTGCTGCAAGTTTACAATGACCTAACATCATTTCACAGAGATCAACACTTCATAAGTTAACCCGGGCATATCCAATGTTCTATATCACTTAATAGTTGGCCTTTTCTTAATAGACAAAGCCGGTAATGTTAAAGGTGTCTCATATAAAAAAAATAGCTGGCATGGGAAAAGGAGATCCTGGGGGAGGAAAACTAAGGGGTTGTTATTTATTCCAGAGATCTTGTTTCTCTTTCTACGAAATATGGGATTGCAATTTCACCCTTGTACCATGACACCGGTACAGAAGTAAAATACCTCTAGGGGTCTAATTAGGTATGTACAAGTATGCACTTCATATGCCACAATATAAAAAAACATATTTGATATCAGATTTAGTGATACTATTATGTTGTGTCATATGCTTTTTTGGATATGTTCATACTTGCTTTGTAAAGCAAAACGAGAGAGCTGTTACAGTTTATATGGCTAGGTGTCACACAGGAACAACGCAAGGATGCACAACGAGGGATTTCTTATTCATTATTTTTTTCATGGGAAAACTATTTGGCACTCTATCTAAATTTTGCTACTAAGATGACACTTGCGTCAATTTTGGCTACTAACCATGTTATCTGTGACTTGAAAAGACGGTTTTGCTGTTGTTAAGTATGTTATTAAATTACATAAGAGTATAGGTAGGAACGTACAATACAGTAAGCGAGGGGAAGAGAGGGCACAGTACACCCTCCGGAAATGAAGCACATTTTTATTTTCGATCAAATAAGGAACCTTATCATGAAAAAATCATAAGTGTAAGGGTAACACTTTGGTAAATTATATTACACAGAAGATGGTATAATTCAGAAATAATCATATAAATAAGCAAAGGAGAAAGAGGTATCTATATTTGAGAATCCTCGTTCTTGTACTCATTATTCTTTATAGATAACTGTTTATTCAAGACATAACATATTATTGGGAATGTCTATAAGCATAAAAGCCACACTACAAACAACTCCATGACTCTTGCTGGCACAACCGTGACCATATGATCGAGTTAACCGACTGCGGGAACGGCTGCGATGAGGCCAGTTTGCTCATCGAAGAAGACAACAACACGCTCGGCGTGATACCCTGGTGGACTCACGGTGGTGCCCACCTCCAGCAGCACGATCTGTAGGTCGGGCCTGTCGTGGTTGATGATCACCAGCCCTGGATTGGTCTGCGTGCCCACCAGCTCGGGCCAGGATGTCTTGCCGGTGCTCATCGTGTTACTACTGCTGCTACAAGATGAGACGAAGACTCCTGGATTTGGTTGGCGCATAGACCTCTCGTTCTGGAGCATATTTATAGGGCCGTTATGTGATAGGCTTTATTATCATATACAGTAAAATACAGTGGCCCATGATAAGCTTCGATTTTATCACCATCTTTGTTTAGTTTGCCGATTGTTCCCATGGCTCCAAAATATCTGCACGAACATATTATCCAGACTCTTAAGATAAAAATAATGCCTGGATGACTTGTTCAATCAGGCTTAGCTTGTGCTATTACACGCAAATCTAGGATGGGCCGTTACGGGTTATCGCTCCGTCTTGGTATCAACCAACGGATTTGTATTATGCTAAATATTGTAGTCACTAGTTAGGTGTACTCCTTGGAGATATCCTCAAATGCGTCTAGAAGGGACGATCATATATAGTCAAAGTTTATGCTAATAGTATGTTTTTTTATCAGAGATTGCATATATAAAACTTTGATGCATACATCCACTCAATGTTCAAACAACAGAACTGCAACATTAGAGATTATTTATCTCTCCATGTAAACATGTATAATATTTCATTGCGAGTTGGTTGTGTCGCCTCCCCATCTCTCTCTTTCTCTCACTCTAGCACGTGCACTCGGCCACTCACACACACGCACCTGCGCACGGGCCACACAACATAAAAATGGCATCCCCACTGTACATTAAACCCATTATGAGGCGCTATAATGGTGGCCAACCAGCCATGCCATGTGACGGATGCTGGTTGGTCATGTTGACAATGGTTTTTTTAGAGTTTTCAAAATGGTAGGGAGACTTTTTTTTTTGAGAAAAGTTTTTCTAAGCTTTTTCTTTTTCATTTTAAGATGGTTGTGATGTCCACGTGATGCGAGAATATTTTTTAAAATTTTTGACATGATGGTGTGAGGTGCGCATACACTAGTAGAAAAAGGGTCAAACGTGAAGCACAGTAGTGCCGGTTTGTATACATTAGTGCCAGTTCCAACGGCTAGCCGGGCCGCTTTCATTAGTACCGGTTCGTGCCACAAACCGGTACTAATGAGAGTGGTGGCAGGATGTTGTCAGACTGGGGCCCCTCCAGCCCCTTTAGTATCGGTTGTTGGCACGAACCGGTACTAAAGGTCGTCCTACATAAACCCTTCGTCCACCCGAGCTCGCTCTGTTGTTCCCCTTTCCCCTCTCCTCTCTGTTCTTCCCCTCTTCCTCCCGAGCTCATCACACATTTTGCCCAAAATTTGTCAAGATTTGAAGACCCCCATCCATTCAAATGATCACAAAGGTTAACAACTTTGTCCTTTCATCTCTCATTGCTAGATTAGCTCTCGCAATGCTTTATATAGTGATTAATTTGTGAGTTTAGTAATTTGGGAGGATATATATATATGTGTGCTAATATTTGATTTATATGCAATTTGAGGTCAAAAATAACACTTAATTTACATATGTAGGTGTGGTTTACTTAGTGCTTTCTAAATCTCCGTCGTAACCACCGTCGATCGCCCGCACCGTCCCGTCGCCGGCACCACCTTGTGGTGAGCCTCTTGTTCATGAAATTTTATATAAAAATTGATGTTTATATGATTTGAATATATAGTTACTTGTATAATTATCTTACCCGTACGTTGTTTGTTATACATATAGTGCCATGGTTTTGATATCCGTCTCCGTCGGCCCTCGTCCTTGTTATGATTCGGATGTGGTATATATATTCTCTTTTAAAACTAGTTGCATTTCGTGTTTATGACAAATTATGCCCATCAAGTTGACATAGAATTTTTTTCTAGGAGGTATGTGAACCGGAAATTCCAACCGACCTTATTGTTGAGAGGCTAAATTTAGTTGAAAGAGAAAACGAGTACTTGAAAGAAAAATTGAAAAGAATTGAGGGGGAGAAGATGGAATTGGAGTTGCATGTTGCCGATGTCGTCGATGATCACAAGATCAAGATGGAGAAAAAGCGCTTGACGATTAGAAAGATTAGAAAATATGCCATCGATAGTGAGGCTTGGTATCATTATGCTGTTGGATCCATTGTTACCTTAGTTGCGATCTTGATCGCATTTGTTGTTGCATTTAAATGCTTTAGCTAGAGAGTTATTTGTTTGTTGCATTTAAGTGTTGTATGAAATTTATGTATGAACTTGTATTAATTTGGTCTATTCGGTGTTGTGTAATGAAGATGAGCCGGCAATGGATGTACGATGACCGATGCTCTCCCCAGTTCGTTGAGGGCGTGCATACTTTTCTGCTTGCGGCTGAGGCAAACAAGCGGGCGGATGGTTTTATGCCTTGTCCATGTGTTGGCTGTAAGAATGGTCACAATTACTCTACGTCAAGAACCATTCACGTCCACCTGTTTAAGTCCGGTTTCATGCCCCACTATAATGTTTGGACCAAGCACGGAGAAAGAGGGGTTATGATGGAATACAATGAAGAAGAAGAGGACAACGACAGCTATCCTGACCATGGGTTCCCTAAATATGATGATACAACAATGGGGGAAGAAGCTGAGTCGGTAATGCGGGAAGAAGCTGAGCCGGCAATGCGGGAAGAAGCTGAAGAAGAGGCATCAGATGAGCCCGTTGATGATCTAGGTCGGGCCATTGCCGATGCAAAGAGAAACTATGCAAGTGATTTGGAGAAGAAGAAGTTGCAGCGCATGCTAGAGGATCACAAAAAATTGTTGTACCCGAATTGCGTAGGTGACAAGAAAAAGCTGGGCACCACACTGAAATTGCTGCAATGGAAGGCAGAGAATGGTGTATTTGACAAGGGATTTGGAAAGTTGCTGGTAATGATAAAGGATATGCTTCCAAAGGACAACGAATTGCCCGAGAGTACGTACAAAGCAAAGAAGGCTGTCTGCCCTCTAGGGTTAGAGGTGCAGAAGATACATGCATGCTCTAATGATTGCATCCTCTACCGCGGTGAGTACGAGGATTTGAACACTTGCCCAGTATGTGGTGCATTGCGCTATAAGATCAACCGCGATGACCCTAGTGATGTCGAGGACGAGCGCCCCAGGAAGAAGATTCCTGCCAAGGTGATGTGGTATGCTCCTATAATACCACGGTTGAAACATTTGTTCCAAAACAAAGAGCATGCCAAGGCGATGCGATGGCACAGAGAAGACCGTAAGAAAGACGAAATGTTGAGAGTACCTGCTGACGGGTCGCAGCGGAGAAAAATTGAAAGAAACTACGGGAAGGAGTTTGCAGATGACGCAAGGAGCGTATGGTTTGGTCTAAGCGCAGATGGCATTAATCCTTTTGGGGAGCAGAGCAGCAACCATAGCACCTGGCCTGTGACTCTATGTTTGTATAACCTTCCTCCTTGGTTGTGCATGAAGCAGAAGTTCATTATGATGCCAGTGCTCATCCAAGGCCCTAAGCAACCCGGCAACGACATTGATGTGTACCTAAGGCCATTAGTTTAAGAGCTCTTACAACTGTGGAATGGAACATGTGTACGTGCATGAGATGAGCACATGGGGGAAGAATTTGACCTAAAGGCGTTGTTGTTCGTGACCATCAATGATTGTCCTGCGCTCAGTAACCTTTCAGGACAGACAAACAAGGGATACCGCGCATGCACGCACTGTTTGAACGATACCGACAGCATATATTTGGCTAATTGTAAGAAGAATGTGTACCTGGGACATCGTCGATTTCTTCCGAGCAGGCATCCCGTAAGAAAGAAAGGCAAGCATTTCAAAGGTGAGGCGGATCACCGGACGAAGCCTCGCCACCATACTGGTGCTGATGTACATGATATGGTCAAGGATTTAAAGGTGGTCTTTGGAAAGGGTCCTGGTGGACAATCTGTTCCGAATGACGCTGACGGACGCGCACCCATGTGGAAGAAGAAATCTATATTTTGGGACCTGCCCTATTGGAAAGACCTAGAGGTCCGCTCCGCAATCAACGTGATTCACGTGACGAAGAATCTTTGTGTGACCCTGCTTGGCTTCTTGGGCGTGTATGGGAAGACAAAAGATACACCTAAGGCACGGGAGGACCAGCAACGTATGCACGGAAAAGACGACATACATCAGGGTCATGCAAGCTACGCTCTTACCAAAGAAGAGAAGGAAATCTTCTTTGAATGCCTGCTCAGTATTAAGGTACCGTTTGGCTTCTCGTCGAATATAAAGGGAATAATAAACATGGCAGAGAAAAAATTCCAGAACCTAAAGTCTCATGACTGCCACGTGATTATGACGCAACTGCTTCAGGTTGCATTGAGGGGGCTTCTACCGGAAAACATTCGATTAGCCATTGTGAAGCTATGTGCATTTCTCAATGCAATCTCTCAGAAGGTAATCGATCCAGAAATCATACCAAGGTTACAGAATGATTTGGTGCAATGTCTTGTCAGTTTCGAGTTGGTGTTCCCACCATCCTTCTTCAACATCATGATGCACGTCCTAGTTCATCTATGCGAAGAGATTAACGTTTTGGGTCCTGTATTTCTACACAATATGTTCCCCTTTAAGAGGTTCATGGGAGTCTTAAAGAAGGAAGCATCTCCAAGGGCCGTCAAAATGAGGAGGTCATTGAATTTTGTATTGACTTTATTCCTGACCTTAAGCCGATTGGTGTTCCTGAATCGCGGCATAAGGGCAGACTGGATGGAAAAGGAACGCTAGGAGGGGAACAAATAATATGTATGGACGGACATTCTCTCACTGAAGCACACTACACAGTTCTACAGAATTCCGCCTTGGTGGCTCCGTATATGAATGAACACAAGAATTTGCTACGCTCCAAACACCCGGAGCGGTCTGATGACTGGATTACACGTGAACAAACCAGAAGTTGAAACCTGAGGCCTTGTACAATGGTAGGTGTTTAGAAAAATAAACCGATTTCTTCTAAAGCAGCAGTGCCTATTTCGATAAACCATTATGTGGACTTTCAGTCGGCTGTTGCTTCAGTTTAAAATAAGAAAAACTATTGCCTTGTTTGTGCCAACATGTAGCGGCTGGTTACGTGGGGTCTCTGGTGGAGCACAACCCTAAAAACAGAATTGGTTCTTCTCTTGCTAGACATTGGATATCCATTCTTTTTCCAGTTCTGACGACCACCCAGGTCTCCTCCATGCTACCACCTTGGACCTCCTCATGTCTTATGTTTGCCGGTAATGTCCTCAGTCAGCAGAGTAGTGCCAACCTGCTCCTTTTGTTTTTCTCAGTTCTATTGGTCCTTGTTCCCCTTAGGCATTGTACAACGCAAGGTGCTTAGATAAATAAAGCAAGTTTTCTTCAAGCACCATTGTCTATTTGTACATGATAGACGCAAGTTTTAGGCAGCATGGGCCGTCAGAAGATTTGAATGAATAAATTTAGGAATACTGATGTGCTTGGGCAGTGATTAAGAAAACCAGAACAAGAAGATCGATTAGCTGGTTCACGTCCCATCAAGTGACCTAGCAAGGCCATGTCCAATGTCCAATGCAGATGCACTAGCTGCAGATCTCGGCGTAGTTCAGCCGGTCTTCGAAACAGACTCACAACTATTGGTGGAAGCATTGGATCTCCGGAAGGCCGACTCCTCGCCGTATGCAACCGTTATTGAGGATACCAAGTTCCAGCTGAAGATGTGGTTTTCCAAATATGTACTAAGGGTGTGCAGGCATAGTGCCAATTCAGTTGCAGATGAATTAGCCAATGTTGGCCGAATGTATCCTGCAAGCCATTATGTGGACTTTCAGTCGGATGTTCCAGCCCAAGTGGCTGAATGTGTGTCAGGTGATTTGCCTAAGCACCGTTGAGTAATAAAGCTATGCTTTGCCTAAGAAAAAGTGACCTAGCAAGGCCTGGTTGAATGTGTCAACCATTTTGTTTTTTTTCCTTCTCTTAAGGTTTGGATAGCATGGGAAGCTCCGTCCGTTTCGTCAGTAAATGATAAATCCATCGAGGAACATTGTTTTCAACAAACCAGAAGGAATTCATGCATCTAGTTTATAAATTCTTGACTTATCTGCCTCCACTCTATAAATTCTTTCCAGAATTATAGGCTTCTGTGGATCTAGTTTGACTCTCTTGCCCTCCCTTACTAATAAACATCGACGTCTTTTGAAGTAGAATCACATGACCGTGATGAACTCAAAGAAGACATCATGGCCGGAGCTGTTGGCCATGCCATTATCGGACGCGGTGACGACGATCCAAAGTGAGAGGCCCGACGTCACGGTGGAGGCGATCTCGGAGGGCGCCAAAAAGATCCCGCCGGGGTTCCGCTCCAAGCGCGCATGCGTCTTCTTCGACCCGCAAGACGAGCTCAAACGAGTGGTTAGCGTCCCTAGAATTGGCTAGCCGCCTGGCGGTACTCGATCATCATGCAGCCAATTGTATCATTTTTTTATGATTATTTACTTTTGAATAAGCAGTCAGGAGGTCCAATATGCACTTCTTGTGATCTGCCTCTAACAGAAACATGTTACTAGAACTGATTCAAATGTGCTGAAGTAAGAGCCATCACATCTCAAAATTATGATTATCCTCGTTTGGTGCCACATTTAGGGAAATTAAATTTCAGTTAAGTATTGATCGATTTGTCCAGGAAAAAAGGTTTCAACTCTAGTTTATAGGGAAATTAAGGCGGACAGCCGAAGTAGATAGAGGGTGCTAAGGAGCACATCTAGCAAAGGCTACGAACATACAAGCACACAAAGATAAAAATGAAATGTTTCTTGACAATACAAAAGCCTTCACCGGCCCTAGTATTCGTTAACCAAGGCTAAAGTAAATGGAATCTCAACATGCAATTGACAACAAACACAGGAGGAACAAGCCTTGATCTATTTCGAGAAGGGTGAACCTCGCTGTGGATTACTGAACCGACAATGAACCACTTAGAAGTACGTAGGCTCGCCAACAACGCCTCCGAGATGGGTACGATGCCACCGACTGGTCCAAGAGATCGGACCACGGATTTTCACCACTAGCCAAATGTGGAGGCACATAACCCAAGGTAACTTCCCCAAGGAGGAGACCGATGCTCATGACTTTCACCTGGACACAGACCACCAGGGGTCTACCAGCCCTAACACATCGGAGGGTCCACCTGGTCCAACACATCAGACCAGAGTATCGTGAGATGCCGTTCCGGACCCAAAGAATCAACCTTACCTGCCCAGCACGAGGATTTTCTCCGCAGGGCCACAACCGTAGCTCTAATCTTCCACAAATAACACACGGGAAAATCCTGAAATAAGCTGAAAGAAGTAGCAATGTTGATCTATTAGAAAGCTATTGGTATCACTGTTACTAAACTTGGGTGTGTACGTATGTACGTGCACATAGAACTCGAAAATTTGAAGTGCTGCCCGGATAAGACATGATGTAGTGGATCATTAATGTTTTGCTTGGCAACACTGACCATTGCTGGAGGCAGCAGCCTTACGTACCAATGTGTAGGATAAGAATAAGATTGTTGGAGGACGGCGCACACGATGCATGCCTATTGTATTGTAGGAAACCAGCAAACAAGTGCAATGTATGACTATTATATTTTCACTTGTTGTCAATATGTGTCATACTTGTTGTCATGCTCACCAAGGACAAGGACGGCATGCGCGATGCACAATTGTTGGCATGCCACGCTTCACTGCATTAACGTAGCCCCAAGGTGGTCTATAAATACCATCCCAAATAATACGGCTTAAATACTATGCAGCGTATATACATCTACAATTTGAGCTGATCACCAACAAGGCAGGACGATGGGAAGAGTCGAGCCCGTGGGTGCTGGTGGCGGTGGAGACGGGACTGGGAAGACGTCCTGACCGGAGGTAGTGGGCTGGACGGTGCAGAGAGCGGCGGCACAGATCAACGACGACAGGCCTGATGTCTGGGTCACCTTGATCTATTCAGGCCCCCAGTGGCCGCCGGGCCACAACCCCTGGCGCGTCGTTGTCCTCTCCAACGAAGTTGGAGTCGTTGTGAAGAAGCCCGTCATCGGCTAGGGCTACCACAACCTCAACGGGTAGGGCAGCTAATTAGCTCCACATAGAGCGTAGTTCTGCCCACTGGTATCATACTACTAATGTGCTAAGTTGCTGCATCCATGCTCGGTCGGCAGCGCTATAAATAATGTGTAACCCTTGGTGTTGAATAAAGAAAATAAAGCACGTACTTATAGGTAATCTATAGGGTTTTTCTTTTCATCTTTCCCCGTAGGCGGTGTTAGCTTTTTTAATCTTGATTTATGTATCACCATATTTAGTTTGCTTTCGTCACTAGAAAATATGGAAGTATATTAAGTGCATATGTATATTAAGTAGGATATTATTTGCGTGTTATTATATGATTAGCACTATATTTGGCATGAAATTAACTGCACGCTAAACGTGTTCAGCGCTCGACATTGAAGCAGTCTAGGTCGTTGGATTAACATAATTTGATAGCCGAGATTAATTGGATCTGCCCTTTTGGGTCTTTTTATATTGATATAGATGCATATAGCATAGGATAGAGAGTAGTTAGTTCAGTGAAGTTTCAACAAAGATGTGTGGAGAAGTGAGGTGCTAGACCGCCGTGCGACGGCGAGTACGGTGAGATGCCGATGGTGGCGTGAAGCCACGGTGCCGTGCGATGCGGTAATCAAGGTGAGATGTCAGAGGGGGTATTAGGAAGGGACTTGGATGGCGGGATGCCGAGTACCTCGAGAAGCCGCGCAGCCGTCTGAGACGGCAGAAGAAGTCCTGATGCCGTCGTTCTGTATGAGTGCTAGCCGGTTAGTTAGCTAGGTGCATGTGAGTTGTAAGCTATCTTAATGCATGAGTTGTTAGCTATCTTAGTGCGCATGGTCAGGTGGAGTGGCCGTTGAGAAGTGACGGACGTGGTGCATGCCTGCCTGATAAGTTACTTAGGGCATTTCCAGCCGTTGGCCCTCTAGGGGGCGTCTAAAAGCGCCGCCTGGGGATGAGCCGGCGAAAAAAATGGCCCTGGGGCGAGTCGGCCGTCAGCCGTCGGCCCCCAGGCGCGTATTTAAAAAAAAAAGAACCGTTCGGCGAAGTTATGATAAAAACTAGTTAAATTTCGACCAAACATGGCAAATTTCAGTGAAATTCGCGTATTTTCATTACATTAACCTAATCTAAGAAAGAAAAGGGCTGAAGTCGCCGCCGCCGGTCGCCGCCATCGTCGTCGTCGGCCTTCTCCTCTTTGACGCGGGCGCCCCTGCTGGACCCCTGCCCGGCGTCACCATGGCGGACTAGCGGCGGCGCGTCGTCGTCGTCGTCGCTGTCGCATAAGACGACGGCCCCGTCTTCAACACGGCCGCGTCGGCGCTCCTCGAAGCGGCGCAGGGCGGCGCGCTGGCGTTCCTTCTCCTTCTCCCGGCGCGCCTTCTCCATCGCAATGGAGTCCTGACGCGCCCATTCTAGGACCGCGTCGTCGTCGTCGAACTCCGCCTCCACCGGCGCCAGCCCCGGCTCCATCTTCACCAGCGCCAGCCCCGGCTCCATCTTCGGCTTGACAAAGCGCGGAGGAGCCGACGAGGAGGGGGCGCGCCGGCCGCCCTCGTTGATGACGATGCCGACGATGTGACTGCGCCGACCGATTGGCGTCTCCGCCGCGGGCTCGGCCTTGACGCCGGGAAGCGCCGGAGAACCGGAGGAGTGGGAAGATGAGCGAGAGGAGGAATACGAGGAGGAGGCGAACCTCCTTGGCGCCCATGCGCGTCGGTGTTGCGACAGGGCGGCCCCCATCGCAGGATAGGTCAATGGCGGGTTGTTGCCGCCGTCGAGGTGCGTCAGCACGCCCTCCAGCGTGCGGCCCGGGACGCCCCACCACAGGTGGCGCCCCACGCTGTTCTTCACGCCGGCGACCACCGGCGCGTCGTTGGTAGAGGCCAGGCGCTGCTGCTGGCGGCGCTGGAAGTACGCCGCCCAAGTCGCGTGATTGTCGGCGGCGTACTGGGGGAGGGAGCGCTCGTCGTCGGTCAGCGAGGTGCGCGCCACCTCGACATCCTCGGTGAAGTACGTGGGCTTCGCCACGGCGTCGGGTAACGGGGGAACCGGCACACCCCCATCGCTGAGCCGCCACCCCGTCGGCCCGGCGCGCATGTCCGACGGCGCCGGGATGTTCGCCTGGAACAGGAGCCAGGACGCCGGCCGAAGCCGTTGGCCGCCGCCTCGTCTCCGGGGAAGCGCTCTGCCATGGCGACGGGCTCGGCGGTGGTAGAGAGGGAGAGAGAGGGGCTGCCGGTGGCGCTCGGGAGAGGAAGACGGAGACGGAAAGAGAGGGGCTGGGCGGCGGCGAGGGGCGATTCTGGTGTGGGCACCGGTGAGAACCGCCGGCTTTTGTAGCCGCTCCGCGCCGTGTGTACGCGCGCGAGGGGGGGAGGCGTCGGCGCGTCGTCCCAAGATGCGCCGCCCGTGAGGAATCAATAGCAAGGCTGACCGGCGGCAGCCTTGCCATTGATTCCCCGCGGGAACCGAGGTAGTTGGGGGGAAGACGAGCCGCCCTGACGCGGCTGGCCCGCGGCTTTTTCGCGCCAAAACAGTTTGCCCCGGCGCCCCCGGGCGCCCCCCAGCGCGCCGGGTTCGGCCTGGGTCCGTCGTCGCTGTTTTCGGCCCAGGCCGGCGAAAATCGGGCTCCTGGGGGCGTGACTGGGCCGTTTTTTCGGCGCCGACGCAAGAAAAACGCCTGAGGAGGCCTTTCTGAGGGTGCGGCTGGAGATGCCCTTAGTTAGTGGCCGGCTGTGCGTCTAGACGTGGTGGCTGGCTTGTGCCTGCGTGAGTCTATGTAAGAGATGTATGTGTTGTTGATGACAAGAGAATAGAGGAGAAAAGATCTGCTGTGTGAGGCAGCCGGCACCAAAAAATGCTCTAGTTTTCTTCTGTCCATAGTTAGAGGATGAAGAAAGGAGGCAGCGCCAACATTTATAAGACCCCAAAGGCTAACTATGTTACATAATAGTATGGTAAGCATTGGTTTTCCGAAAGTGAAGCGTTATAAATTTGATGAAGTTTAAGGAGAAAACTATGTATATCTCCAATGCAGAATATACTCCATATGAAAATATAGTTCTTTTTTGCAGGGAATATGAAAATATAGTTCATGGTGAATTTTCAGGAAATATGAAAATATACGGAGGACAGAAATAATGGCCTGCTACTGATCTTTCCACAGTAGTGGCGCGAAAAATATATGACTGGCAACTTATAAACTCTTCCAAATTTGCTCCTAGCTAGGATGAAAGTTAGCAGTGGCGGGCATGTCAGAAGTGCCGGCCACTAGTTTGACTTCCAAATTTGCTCAAATTAATTTTTGGCAACCCGCACCAAAAATTTCCATAATAACAAAAGTTTGCAGTGGTGGTCGGTCCACACATATCAAAAGTTTGCTGTGGCGGGAGTTTTGTGTCGCCCATCACTGCCAACACCCACACGGACAAATTGAGCAGTTTTCGCCCACACTTAAAATGGCAAATCCTTTGTCCCGTTGTCACCATGTCTCGCCCTCTCCCCGTCCTACCGTCGACCAATCTGCGCAAATCTAGGTACGTCCCTCCCTCGCCTCGTCCCCCCGTCGACCGTCCGCAGCAGCCACCAAGGTTACGGCACCGCCACCACTGCTAGGGTTATGGCACCGCTGCCACCGCTAGGTTAGGGCACCGCTGCTTCCGATAGTGGTAGTATACCTTGAGATTTTCCTTGCGGAACTGAAGCAGCTTGGGTGCTCGGAGGAGCATGGCAACGCGCGAGTTGTGCCCGCACGCATGCATCTTGCCATTTTTTTTGCTCTTGAACTCTGACTCTAGTATCTCCTGCACTCATGCATGCATGCCTATATAATGGATTATATGGATCGATACCGTGTACTGTTGTATCAGCTAATAAAGAAAAAAATAATTATTGAGTTGCAACTTGACTGCACTAATCAGTGTTCTCTGTGATTTCCAATCCTAGCTCAGTGACAATTAAGTTGACTAACGATATAATAATCCTCATATGAGCATGAGAACGTGCCTATTCATACCTACTGATTGAGCCAATTAACCAATGATTCAATTTGTAATATGGATAGGAGGGAATACAACAGCTGAATCCAGCTTACAGAAGGGAAAAAGGAAGAAAAAACTACAAGTTGTACATCCTTGGTTTACCGATGCAGATTACTCTCTCGCCTCCGTCAGCAAGCTGATAACACGCAAGCTGTACATCCTTGGTTTAACACGCAAGCTGATAACACGCAAGCTTTACCACCTCGATAACGTTCAAGCAGTTGCCCTCAAGAGTTTTTATGTTTCTTTATTCCAAATGTGCCTACCGGCTTGCCACATAGCTGGCAACAGTCAAGCTGTCTGTTCTCTCTGATTTTGGCATTAGGCTGGTTTTGACTTGGTGATGGCAAATAAGCAATTTCATAAATGAATTGTATGGACCGTACCACTTATTCAGTGGATCATTTATTCGAAAAAACATAGAGTATATTGGTCGTCACCGGGCATTATGGCCAACCGGCCTGTCTCAAGAAACGAGTTAATTGCAGAAAACTACCACATTTGCGGTTAGCTTTGCAAAAAACCACCAAATCGCTAATCCGTTACAAAAAGCACCACATTAGCTGTAAACTTGTTGCAAAAAGCACTGATCGCTCACTTTGCTTTATTTAATCGCGTTTCCAAAGATCGGCACATGTGCGCGTTGACCGAGTCTTCTTTCTTCTCCTCTCTTCCCTTTCTACCACACATTTTGTCAAACATGTTGAGGGCATATCCCGCCAGCGCCATGGCGGCCGTCGCAGCTAGCCCCAATACGCCGCGCCGGCGAGCTCCCCTCCGCCCCTCACCACCCATGGAGCTAATCCCGAGTTCCTGCCGCAGCTCACGAAGGGAGGCATCAGGGGTCCCCCGCCCGTTGCTGCAGTCCGCCGCGCTTTGAGCCAGGAACAAGGACCTCGTCGCATAGCTCCGCCTCGGCGTGCAGCATCCTTTGACCCTCGTCCTCGCGGCGACATACCTCTCGGTGGCCGGCGTGGATGCGGACAGGCTGGCCTCGCCAGCGCTCGACCGCCTCGCACCGGGCGGCGCGGCCGTCGTGCGATTCGTGCTGGGGGAGGACCGCCTCGGTCAAGGAGGCAACGGGCCGCCACCGCCGCCATCGAGCGCCAGCGAAGACAATGCACGGCAACCATTCTTCTGCTTGACGACGAGGAGGAGGAGCAGCACCTCCCCGCCCTCAACAAGCTTGCCGGCTGCGGAGCAGCAGGTACGCAGTGGGGACGTGCACGCCCTGGGCCGGACACGGCTCCTCTGTCGTGCAGTAGGTGACGTTGGGCCGCTGACATGTGGGCCAGGTTTCCCACAGGCTCACATGTCAGTGGTAGAATGGAAGGCTGCCGAACCGTAGAGGATCCTCTTCCCCCGGGCCTGGTGCTCCTCCTCGGTGCGGCTGATGGCGAAGTCGAGCTTGGTGTCCTCCTCCTCTAGGGTGATCTCCACGGGCATCTCTCCGGCGGCCGCGGCGTACCAGAGGTGCACAACTTGCAGGGGCAGCGCATTAGGGCCAGCTGCGATGGCCATGGCGATGACGGGAGATGCCGTCAACATGTTTGATAAAATGTGTGATAGAAGGGGAAGAGAGGAGAGGGAAGAAGACTCAGTCAACGCACACATGTGGTGATTTTTGCCAAGTCAGCTCCCGACGAGCGGGCCCCACTTGTCGGAAACGCGATTAAATGAAGAAAAGTGAGCGATCAGTGCTTTTTGCAACAAGTTTACTATCAATATGGTGTATTTTTACAACGGATTAGCGACTTGATGGTTTTCTGCAAAGCTAGCCGCAAATGTGGTAGTTTTCGGCAATTGACTCCTCAAGAAACACTAAGCTAGCCAACGACAGGGACGGCTGCAACACGGCCAAGTTTGTCTCTTGGGTCAAGGAAGACGCAGACACGCGTCGAGTCGAACCCTGGTGGGCTTGGGCTGGTCCCAACCGGAAGGACCTCCGTCGTCAAGTCGGGCCTTTGGCTGTTAATCGTCATCACTGCCGGTGTCGCCGGCTCGCCCACCAATTCCGGCCAGGATGTCTTTAGATAGCTCATCTCTGTGTTTCTACTTATTACTACTTCAGATATCTCGTGCGTGTGGTGTGGCTGCAAAGGTCTCTGATATCGCAAGGATTTATAGGCTAGGTGTCTTAATCTAGCATTCTCGGGGAAAAAAAAATCTTACTTAGCATCCATACAAAGCTGGCCGGCATGACTAGGTGATGCTTCGATGTTATCACTGCACTTCTGGATAGATCGTTTGCTCACAAATCAGCCTGGCTGTTTAGTCGAGGCATGAATTACTATATTATTCAGGAGACACTTATGCCGAAAAATAGATCACTTTGTAAATAAAAAAGATGGTTAAGGAACATTCAGGCCTAATTGGTACAAATTCAGCTAGTGAGCAACGTTGGATTGTTTTCCTTCTCGATGTCTTTCTAATGATAGGATTGAGAAATTTGCCTTGTGAGTTACACTGCATAACATGCAAACGCAGCTACATACGCTTTAAGCCGTACACCATACAGTTGAAACACATACACTTTATGTTGTTACCTTGTTGAAGACATTGCTCGGATATGTTCAGACTGTTTTTTCATAGTGAAAACATAGATTCTGACCTTTGATGGTAGGTTTCAATGACGGCGGCGCTCAAGTGTCGCTCCCTTCATGAAGGCATTACTATTGAAGAATATCATTATTCTTGTGGTGTCATGAGATGGTTGGTGCGGATATGGTCATTGTTGTAGGTTTGTCGATCATGTATTTGATAGCATCCGTTTTTTTTCAACGCTTAGGCGTAGCTTTGGTCTTATATGACTTTGCTATCTGCCGGTGTTTTTTTGTGTGTGCGTTGGTGTTGGCTGTGTGCATCATAGTTATACAGAGGCCAGGGGTGTGCTCATCGTGGTTATATTCTCTTGATGCTGCATTTTGAGTAATAAAATCCACCCTCTGTCAAAAAAATTAATTTGTCGATTCAACAATGAAAGTGTTCTTCGCATTTCTTTATTAGCTAATACTATAATAGAAAGCCTGCATCAACGAGTGCAGCGATTCGGTCCCCACACTCATCTCCATCCGATCAGAAAAAAATCAAAAAAATACTAGAAACATTCAAAAAATTCAAAATTTGTTTCCCACGATAGACAATTTATTGCATGAGGTTCGCTCCAAATATTAGCTCATTTGGACGTCTGAGTAACTCTCAGA
This sequence comes from Triticum dicoccoides, assembly GCF_002162155.2. Lineage (NCBI taxonomy): Eukaryota > Viridiplantae > Streptophyta > Magnoliopsida > Poales > Poaceae > Triticum > Triticum dicoccoides. Next base: position 13,369,927 of record NC_041380.1, read on the forward strand.
AAAAAAGATAAATCGGGTCAAAACAGTGCGTGAACAGTAAACTGTCTTACAGACCCGGAATTTTCCTTTTTTGCGGAGAGTTGCTCAGTTGTGCAAATCATTTGAAAATTGGGTCGGACCTCACGCACCAAATTTTCTACCATGGGAAATTTTTTTGGGATTTTTTTTTATTTTTTCTAGTATTTGTTTTGATTTTTTTATTCAACACGGGTGCAGATGAGCCTGGGCTCAGAAAAAGATTTTCATGCACCAACTCATTTTTCCTTCATATTCTGCCTTTTCCCAATCCCTGGTGTACAATACCCTTATGCTCCGTTTGGATGTTTGCATTGGGACTCTTGGTATTTCATTGGATTGAATGGAAATATCACAGGATATTGACATTGAGATTGAATGCCAATATTTCTGTTTGGATGTTTAGGCATTCGCAACACCGATTTGATATTGAGGTTGAATGCAAAAATGGTGTTTACAATTTACATATTTCAAACTGAAGTATCCATGACATGTACATGTATTTGAATGATCCATCATCCAGGGAAGCATGTTCGTGAAGGAAGCATCTATAATATCTTGGACCAGAAAGAATACAGCTGCTCTTGCTATTGCTTGCAACAAACTCAGCTTCGTGCACCTGCAATCAAAATAGAGGATGACGCACAGAGAGAGCACACAGGCACATAGCAACAGACTCAGAGCACAAGCGCACCCAGTAACGGACTCCCGCGGCAGATTTCCATGGTGGAGTGGTTTCTGCAGTGGCTCGGCGGGGGAGCACCCGGACCAGCAGCCGTCAAATGGAGTGGGAGGTGCCGAGATCCAGGTGCATACTTTAAGATGTTGTCTGCATAACTATTATTGCATAGCTAGGACATGAGCATGATGCTAAACATTTGCTGTCCACCTTTCAGTTTCTTTTCTGACAGTTTGCTAACTTCTTTTGTAAAAATTGCAGTACGCATTATTTCCTACTGTTCAGTTCACAAAATAAAATTAATGGGCATCTTGCACTACAGGAATCACAGTCGAAGCTAAGTACCCAACATACTTCGCTAAGGCCCAAAAAAAGGCTCTTCACGGAGACATCAAGGCTTCGAGGATGGCCACGAGGCAGCCACAATGCCGAGGCTTGTCTATGAGCATAGTGTTTTCCCCTTGATAAGCCGAGTACTTGATGTAAGACGCACGCATTTTTTAGTTGGGGTCAGCTTGGTCAGTGATATGCTGAGGGTCTGACTTTAGTCGTGTGCTTTTTCCAGGGTACTAGGCATCGAGGTTTATAAGCAGAGTACCTGACAAATAATAGTCATCGTAAGCTAAAACACTTGGCTGCAAGTTTACAATGACCTAACATCATTTCACAGAGATCAACACTTCATAAGTTAACCCGGGCATATCCAATGTTCTATATCACTTAATAGTTGGCCTTTTCTTAATAGACAAAGCCGGTAATGTTAAAGGTGTCTCATATAAAAAAAATAGGTGGCATGGGAAAAGGAGATCCTGGGGGAGGAAAACTAAGGGGTTGTTATTTATGCCAGAGATCTTGTTTCTCTTTCTACGAAATATGGGATTGCAATTTCACCCTTGTACCATGACACCGGTACAGAAGTAAAATACCTCTAGGGGTCTAATTAGGTATGTACAAGTATGCACTTCATATGCCACAATATAAAAAAAACATATTTGATATCAGATTTAGTGATACTATTATGTTGTGTCATATGCTTTTTTGGATATGTTCATACTTGCTTTGTAAAGCAAAACGAGAGAGCTGTTACAGTTTATATGGCTAGGTGTCACACAGGAACAACGCAAGGATGCACAACGAGGGATTTCTTATTCATTATTTTTTTTCATGGGAAAACTATTTGGCACTCTATCTAAATTTTGCTACTAAGATGGCACTTGTGTCAATTTTGGCTACTAACCATGTTATCTGTGACTTGAAAAGACGGTTTTGCTGTTGTTAAGTATGTTATTAAATTACATAAGAGTATAGGTAGGAACGTACAATACAGTAAGCGAGGGGAAGAGAGGGCACAGTACACCCTCCGGAAATGAAGCACATTTTTATTTTCGATCAAATAAGGAACCTTATCATGAAAAAATCATAAGTGTAAGGGTAACACTTTGGTAAATTATATTACATAGAAGATGGTATAATTCAGAAATAATCATATAAATAAGCAAAGGAGAAAGAGGTATCTATATTTGAGAATCCTCGTTCTTGTACTCATTATTCTTTATAGATAACTGTTTATTCAAGACATAACATATTATTGGAATGTCTATAAGCATAAAAGCCACACTACAAACAACTCCATGACTCTTGCTGGCACAACCGTGACCATATGATCGAGTTAACCGACTGCGGGAACGGCTGCGATGAGGCCAGTTTGCTCATCGAAGAAGACAACAACGCGCTCGGCGTGATACCCTGGTGGACTCACGGTGGTGCCCACCTCCAGCAGCACGATCTGTAGGTCGGGCCTGTCGTGGTTGATGATCACCAGCCCTGGATTGGTCTGCGTGCCCACCAGCTCGGGCCAGGATGTCTTGCCGGTGCTCATCGTGTTACTACTGCTGCTACAAGATGAGACGAAGACTCCTGGATTTGGTTGGCGCATAGACCTCTCGTTCTGGAGCATATTTATAGGGCCGTTATGTGATAGGCTTTATTATCATATACAGTAAAATACAGTGGCCCATGATAAGCTTCGATTTTATCACCATCTTTGTTTAGTTTGCCGATTGTTCCCATGGCTCCAAAATATCTGCACGAACATATTATCCAGACTCTTAAGATAAAAATAATGCCTGGATGACTTGTTCAATCAGGCTTAGCTTGTGCTATTACACGCAAATCTAGGATGGGCCGTTACGGGTTATCGCTCCGTCTTGGTATCAACCAACGGATTTGTATTATGCTAAATATTGTAGTCACTAGTTAGGTGTACTCCTTGGAGATATCCTCAAATGCGTCTAGAAGGGACGATCATATATAGTCAAAGTTTATGCTAATAGTATGTTTTTTTTATCAGAGATTGCATATATAAAAATTTGATGCATACATCCACTCAATGTTCAAACAACAGAACTGCAACATTGGAGATTATTTATCTCTCCATGTAAACATGTATAATATTTCATCCCGAGTTGGTTGTGTCGCCTCCCCATCTCTCTCTTTCTCTCACTCTAGCACGTGCACTCGGCCACTCACACACGCGCACCTGCGCACGGGCCACACAACAAAAAAATGGCATCCCCACTATACATTAAACCCATTATGAGGCGCTATAATGGTGGCCAACCAGTCATGCCATGTGGCGGATGCTGGTTGGTCATGTTGAGAAAGATTTTTTGAGTTTTCAAAATGGTAGGGAGACTTTTTTTTTGAGAAAAGTTTTTCTAAGCTTTTTCTTTTTCATTTTAAGATGGTTGTGATGTCCACGTGATGCGAGAATATGTTTTAAATTTTTTGACATGATGGTGTGAGGTGCGCATACACTAGTAGAAAAAGGGTCAAACGTGAAGCACATTAGTGCCGATTTGTATACATTAGTGCCGGTTTCAACGGCTAGTCGGGCCGCTTTCATTAGTACCGGTTCATGCCACGAACCGGTACTAATGAGAGTGGTGGCAGGATGTTGTCAGACTGGGCCCCTCCAGCCCCTTTAGTATCGGTTCTTGGCACGAACCGGTACTAAAAGTCGTCCTACATAAACCCTTCGTCCACCCGAGCTCGCTCTATTCTTCCCCTTTCGCCTCTCCTCTCTGTTCTTCCCCTCTTCCTCCCGAGCTCATCACACATTTTGCCCAAAATTTGTCAAGATTTGAAGGCCCCCATCCATTCAAATGATCACAAAGGTTAGCAACTTTGTCCTTTCATCTCTCATTGCTAGATTAGCTCTTGCAATGCTTTATATAGTGATTAATTTGTGAGTTTAGTAATTTGGGAGGATATATATATATGTGCTAGTATTTGATTTATATGCAATTTGAGGTCAAAAATAACACTTAGTTTGCATATGTAGGTGTGGTTTACTTAGTGCCTTCTAAATCTCCGTCGTAACCACCGTCGATCGCCCGCACCGTCCCGTCGTCGGCACCACCTTGTGGTGAGCCTCTTGTTCATGAAATTTTATATAAAAATTGATATTTGTGTGATTTGGATATATAGTTACTTGTATAATTATCTTACCCGTACGTTGTTTGTTATACATATAGCGCCACGGTTTTGATATCCGTCCCCGTCGGCCCTCGTCCTTGTTATGATTCGGATGTGGTATATATATATTCTCTTTTAAAACTAGTTGCATTTCGTGTTTATGACAAATTATGCCCATCAAGTTGACATAGATTTTTTTTAGGAGGTATGTGAACCAGAAATTCCAACCGATCCTATTGTTGAGAGGTTAAATTTAGTTGAAAGAGAAAACGAGTACTTGAAAGAAAAATTGAAAAGAATTGAGGGGGAGAAGATGGAATTGGAGTTGCATGTTGCCGATGTCGTCGATGATCACAAGATCAAGATGGAGAAAATGCGTTTGACGATTAGAAAGATTAGAAAATATGCCATCGATAGTGATGCTTGGTATCATTATGCTGTTGGATCCATTGTTACCTTAGTTGCGATCTTGATCGCATTTGTTGTTGCATTTAAATGTTTTTGCTAGAGAGTTATTTGTTTGTTGCATTTAAGTGTTGTATGAACTTTATTTATGAACTTGTATTAATTTGGTCTATTCGGTGTTGTGTAATGAAGATGAGCCGGCAATGGATGTACGATGACCGATGCTCTCCCCAGTTCGTTGAGGGCGTGCATACTTTTCTACTTGCGGCTGAGGCAAACAAGCAGGCGGATGGTTTTATGCCTTGTCCATGTGCTGGCTGTAAGAATGGTCACAATTACTCTACGTCAAGAACCATTCACGTCCCACTATAATGTTTGGACCAAGCACGGAGAAAGAGGGGTTATGACGGAAGACAATGAAGAAGAAGAGGACAAAGACAACTATCCTGGCCATGGGTTCCCTAAATACGATGATACAACAATGGGGGAAGAAGCTGAGCCGGTAATGCGGGAAGAAGGTGAGCCGGCAATGCGGGAAGAAGCTGAAGAAGAGGCATCAGATGAGCCCGTTGATGATCTAGGTCGGGCCGTTACCGATGCAAAGAGAAACTACGCAAGTGATTTGGAGAAGAAGAAGTTGCAGCGCATGTTAGAGGATGACAAAAAATTGTTGTACCCGAATTGCGTAGGTGACAAGAAAAAGCTGGGCACCACACTGAAATTGCTGCAATGGAAGGCAGAGAATGGTGTATTTGACAAGGGATTTGGAAAGTTGCTGGTAATGACAAAGGACATGCTTCCAAAGGACAACGAATTGCCTGAGAGTACGTACGAAGCAAAGAAGGATGTCTGCCCTCTAGGGTTAGAGGTGCAGAAGATACATGCATGCCCTAATGATTGCATCCTCTACCGCGGTGAGTACGAGGATTTGAACGCTTGCCCGGTATGTGGTGCATTGCGCTATAAGATCAGCCGCGATGACCCTGGTGATGTCGAGGGCGAGCGCCCCAGGAAGAAGATTCCTGCCAAGGTGATGTGGTATGCTCCTATAATACCACGGTTGAAACGTTTGTTCCAAAACAAAGAGCATGCCAAGGCGATGCGATGGCACAGAGAAGACCGTAAGAAAGACGGAAAGTTGAGAGTACCCGCTGACGGGTCGCAGCGGAGAAAAATTGAAAGAAACTATGGGAAGGAGTTTGCGGATGACGTAAGGAGCATATGGTTTGGTATAAGCGCAGATGGCATTAATCCTTTTGGGGAGCAGAGCAACAACCATAGCACCTGGCCTGTGACTCTATGTTTGTATAATCTTCCTCTTTGGTTGTGCATGAAGCGGGAGTTCATTATGATGCCAGTGCTCATCCAAGGCCCTAAGCATCCCGGCAACGACACTGATGTGTACCTAAGGCCATTAGTTTAAGAGCTCTTACAACTGTGGAATGGAATAGGTGTACGTGCGTGAGATGAGCACATGGGGGAAGAATTTGACCTAAAGGCGTTGCTGTTCGTGACCATCAATGATTGGCCTGCTCTTAGTAACCTTTCAGGACAGACAAACAAGGGATACCGCGCATGCACGCACTGTTTGAACGATACCGACAGTATATATTTGGCTAATTGTAAGAAGAATGTGTACCTGGGACATCATCGATTTCTTCCGAGGAGGCATCCCGTAAGAAAGAAAGGCAAGCATTTCAAAGGTGAGGCGGATCACCGGACGAAGCCTCGCCACCGTACTGGTGCTGATGTACATGATATGGTCAAGGATTTGAAGGTGGTCTTTGGAAAGGGTCCTGGTGGACAATCTGTTCCGAATGACGCTGACGGACGCGCACCCATGTGGAAGAACAAATCTATATTTTGGGACCTGCCCTATTGGAAAGACCTAGAGGTCCGCTCCGCAATCAACGTGATTCACGTGACGAAGAATCTTTGTGTGACCCTGCTTGGCTTCTTGGGCGTGTATGGGAAGACAAAAGATACACCTGAGGCACGGGAGGACCAGCAACGTATGCACGGAAAAGACGAGATACATCAAGGTCATGCAAGCTACGCTCTTACCAAAGAAGAGAAGGAAATCTTCTTTGAATGCCTGCTCAGTATTAAGGTACCGTCTGGCTTCTCGTCGAATATAAAGGGAATAATAAACATGGTAGAGAAAAAGTTCCAGAACCTAAAGTCTCATGACTGCCACGTGATTATGACGCAACTGCTTCCAGTTGCATTGAGGGGGCTTCTACTGGAAAACGTTCGATTAGCCATTGTGAAGCTATGTGCATTTCTCAATGCAATCTCCTAGAAGGTAATCGATCCAGAAATCATACCAAGGTTACAGAATGATTTGGTGCAATGTCTTGTCAGTTTCGAGTTGGTGTTCCCACCATCCTTCTTCAACATCATGATGCACGTCCTAGTTCACCTATGCGAAGAGATTAACGTTTTGGGTCCTGTATTTCTACACAATATGTTCCCCTTTGAGAGGTTCATGGGAGTCTTAAAGAAGGAAGCATCTCCAAGGGCCGTCAAAATGAGGAGGTCATTGAGTTTTGTATTGACTTTATTCCTGACCTTAAGCCGATTGGTGTTCCTGAATCGCGGCATAAGGGCAGACTGGATGGAAAAGGAACGCTAGGAGGGGAACAAATAATATGTACGGACGGACATTCTCTCACTGAAGCACACTACACAGTTCTACAGAATTCCGCCTTGGTGGCTCCGTATATGGACGAACACAAGAATTTGCTACGCTCCAAACACCCGAGCGGTCTGATGACTGGATTACACGTGAACAAACCAGGAGTTTCGCCAGCTGGTTGCAGACACGTACCATGCATGACACCTCTATTGAAGATGACCTGTACTTGCTATCCCAATTACCATCTTCGAATATAATGACTTTCAAAGGGTACGAGATAAATGGTAATACATTTTACACGATCGCCCAAGATAAGAAGAGCACCAACCAAAACAGTGGTGTCCGCTTTGATGCAAAAACCAAGACGGGAAAGGAAACATATTATGGTTATATACAGGACATATGGGAACTTGACTATCGACGTGGTTTGAAGGTCCCTTTGTTTCGGTGCAAATGGGTCAATATGACACGAGGCGGGGTAACGGAAGACCCGCAGTACGGAATGACAACAGTGGATCTCAACAATCTTGCATATGCAGACGAACCATTCGTCCTAGCCAATGATGTGGCACAGGTTTTCTATGTGAAGCACATGTCTACCAAGGCAAGAAAAAGAAAAGATAAGGAAGAGAATGCATCGTACGATGAGCCAAAGCGGCACATAGTTCTTTCTGGGAAGAGAAACATCGTGGGAGTGGATGACAAGATAGACAAGTCAGAAGATTATGAAAAGTTTGATGAAATTGCTCCATTCACAGTGAATATTGACCCGAGCATCTCGTTAAATGATGAAGATTTTCCATGGTTACGGCGCAAAGGGACACACGCGAAGAGAAAGTTTCACACCCAAAGATCTGGGATGTGATCGGCTTCACTATCATCACTTTCTTCCGTGTTTCATACCCAGAAGGGAATCTCTGTAATAGTTAGGGTAGTTAATTATGTGTTTTGGCATTTGAAACACGAAGAAATTTTATGTGCAAACAAATTCTTTCATGCCTTTATTGATTTTTAAAGTTAAGTTATTCACAAACTAGTGATTCAAACTAATTTCAAATAATTCAAAATTTAAACTATTTAAATTTCAAAACTACGGGCACTAACAGAAAGTTTGTAATTTTTTGTCCCTAAAGCAAAAATATTCACAAAGAAACTCTAAATACACAAAAAAAACAACTCAAAAATAAATAAAGCAAAAAAATAAAAAAAAAAGCCCGCCTACTAGGCCAGAGCGGCATGCATACGACTAGAAACCCAACCTTTTGTTGGGCCAGGATGCAGGCCCGCAAAGGCCCAGTAGGCCAACAGGGCAGCACAGAACATGTAGGCCCAGTAGGCCTGCTTTGGAGAGAAGCTCGAGAGAGCTACCGCACGGGGGTTTATAACCAGTGCGGTCGCCCCTCGGCTAGCGAGGTGGGACTAAACTTGCGCACCGCACCAGCGCCAGCGCACCCCCTTTAGTACCGGTTCGTGGCACCAACCGGTACTAAAGGGGGGCCTTTAGTACCAGTTGGAGCCACCAACCGGTACTAAAGGGGGTGCGGTTCCCGCCGCTTGGCCTGGCCAAAACAGGCCTTTACTACCGGTTGGTGGCTCCAACCGGTACTAAAGGTGCCTTTTATATATACAACACTTACGAAAATTTCATTATCCCTCTGTTTCTTCCTCTGTTTCCCCATTGAAGCACCGCCCGCGCGCCCCGATCGATCGATGCCGTCGCCGACCCCGCCCCCGTCCCCGTCGCCGCCCTCGTCCCCGTCGCCGCCCCCGTCTCCGTCGCCGCCCCGG
>NC_041380.1:13379815-13384688 GCF_002162155.2 Triticum dicoccoides
TGTGAGCTCTCCCCCTCTAACCCCTCTCCCTCGCCCCCGACAGCCAGCATGGGCGCCGCCCCTCCCCGAGCCCATACACACACACAAGCATGATGAACACACACACACACACACACGTACATATGTATGAATTAATGCATGTATATATTAGTATATATGTACACTACAAGAAATATGTCAACTTGTGACCACCACTATTGGTCACTGAATGGTCACAAATTTTTATTTGTGACCTTTTTGTGACCAAAAACATAAGGTCAAAAGTTGGCCGTCATAAACTGACTATAGCGACATTTCTTCTGGAATGGTCATAGACGTTTATGACCAAAATACGTCTTCTGTGGCGTTTTGGTCACTAGCAACCTTCCCAGGCCACGTAGGCATCCAGCGTGGCAATCCGACGTGGCACAAGAGTCAACCTGGTCCAATTCGGTGTTTATATGGGCCGAGACCATTAATTCAGCCCATTTATTGTTTTTTTCTTGCAATTTGGGCAAGCTACACGGGCCAGGCCCTATAATTTGGCCTTTTTATTTCTGGGTTGTGGCCCTTTTTTTTCCTTTTTCAAATGGGTCCCAATTGTCAGGTTCTGATAAGCGGGTCCCAAATGTCCGATTCTGGTTTGTGGAACTTTGTTGTCATGGCCATGTTCCTCATATTTCAATATGCCAATAATTAAACAACCAGTATTTAAATCAAAATAGACAGAAAACAGGTGTAACAAGCCGATTCTAATATACAAATGCGATCAATCTGTTACATCAACAAGAAGCAACAATCTGTTACATCAACAAGAAGCAACAATCTGTTACATCAACACATACAAATGCGATCGCAGTATAACAAACTCTACAGGTGTACAATATGTCCAAGTAGAAGACTTCTTTTATGATGTGCCAGCTCCGATGCAGCAGATCTTCACCATCTTGTCCGCTTAACCTGGGATCACAGAAAGTGGATCTTTAGGGGACTGTCAAACAAGAAGTGTTTCACTATTACTTAGAACAGACATTGTTTCTCTTTTTTTATCGGTTAGATCAGACATAGTTAAGACATTTCTGAGTCAACATAAGTAATGAATATTCAGATCCTAGTGTGGAAAAGGGTTGACACGACAGACACATACAAAGCCAGGTTCTAACAAAGCTGCCCCAATTAATCCAGTAAACAGTCAGATATTGGCAACTTCATAGCATCAACTAACTTGAGGTGGCAAAAATAAAATAAACTATGTGCCTTTTATTGCAGACTACGGGTAATGCGGATGATCTACTGCATGTAAGGAGAATATCACAACAATCAGCTGATTCACCGGCTATAGGAGCAATCAGTAAAACGAAATGTAATCCTAGTAGAACAAATTTATGACATCAATGAATACGAGTCAGGTTACCAAATCAAACCAGGGACCAGATCAGCAAAGTCAATGGATCCTAATTGAACTCTAAGATATGAAGACTCTTCATGGAACTTGAGAAAGGCCAACTACAACATGAAACCACACTGCTTACATGATGGATGTGATACTAGACAAGAAACTAAGTAAAAATTGATGCATGGATCAGGGAGGCGCTCACCAGATCTCGAGAACTGAGGGAGATCTTCGCAAGCACACTCCCGTAGAGAGGAAATAGAGAGAAGCTGAGAGCGAACATGTATTCGACATTTCTGCCATTTCGATACATGCATGACAAAGAGTGGCGCTCTGTTCTTACCACGACACAAGCAAGAGATGACCCCAGATGATGCACTACTTCTCCAGGTCGCACTCAAGGCTCAACCAACTCCGCGGTATGGACGATGCCACCTCCTTGCTCTGTCCGGACGGCGGGGTGCAGACTCGGAAGCCCTGCACATTGCAACTTGAGTTAATGCAGCAGCAATACAAGGAACTGATATCAAGCAGAGCACAAATTGAGAGAAAGTTGGGGTCCAGGAGCTGACCTTCCAAGGGAGCATCATGGTGCGTCGTGGTGCCTCCATCTGGAATCACAGGTCGGGTTCTGGGCTGCTGCTTTGCTTCCCCATATAGCACACCAGGTTCTCCTAAGATAGCAAACTGAAAACACAAAACATTGATTAGGGAGTTGGTACATAAGAAAAGGAATTCATGCACGAATGGCATATACAATTAAAAAAGCAGGCATCACATATTATTAGAATTGCATATTAGATGGCTGCAAGGTAAGTGTTTCTTCATATAAAGTAACTATAATTAGCACCCAACAGCTAGATAGCATATGGTGGAGAAACTAGTTTCAGCTTATCCAGAAATACCAGCGTTGTGCACACCAGGATAAAATCAAAGAATCCAAGAACAAGACACTTGGAGCAAGCAACTGATGTAGTAAACAAGCTTTGATGATGCTAAATGCAACAGGTTTGCATAACCTGATTCACAAGGCTTTGAGTAAATCGAGTGCCAAGGGAAAAAACAGAAGCCAAAACCAAGAATTGCAAGATTTAGTATAAAGGATATAACTCAGCATTCAGATATTTCTCATAAGATTGCGCACTAATCCAACATGATATACAGAAGGTGTCCTCATAGCTTTACTAATACCTGGGAGTATGGATAGTGGGGTATAGAAACAAAAGCAATCCATTGTCATGTTCTAGGAACTGACTATTAGAGTACATGCTCAGGATATAAGTGGAAGCAAAAGAATATAATGAGATGTCACCATACGTATGTGCATAATAATTGTACTAATATAATCTGACTTGATTTCTTTCTTAAAAAAATTCTTATCAACATGGCTGTCACCATACGTATGTGCATAATAATTGTACGTATATAATCTGACTTGATTTCTTTCTTAAAAAAATTCTTATCAACATGAACAAAGATCATCTAACCAAATAAACTAAATTTTCAAAAGTTATGTGACTTCTGAAAATTCAGTTCATTTAGTTGAACTAAAGAGGGCCACAGAATACCATACAGGGTGCCCATTTGCACTCCTACACTCTAACACACACACACACACAAACACTGTGGAGACTTTTGAGAAATTCAGTAAACTCAGTGAAATTCAGTAAACATGGAGTAGAGAAGAGAGGTTCAGACTTCAGACCCAATGTAGGCGCTGGTGACGGAGATGATACAGGTTGTAGGACTTGGAGATGAGCTACAGCAGTGGAGAAAACTTGTAGCCGCCGCCACTTCTGCCAGGTAAGCAGGCGTGACCCACTGGACAGCCCAGCCACGGTGTCGCAGCAGCAGCAGCAGCGGGTGTTCAATTAGGCAAGCAACAAGCCGCATGATTTGCGTTCAATTAGCCGATGTTGAACAGGACCGCCTCCCCTCCATGGCTTGCAACCACAACGCACCTTTCCTGGCTGGTACGATGAAGTGAAGCCCTTCTGCTATGCTGTAAGGATGGAAACTTCCCCTGCACAAGGACAGGAGAAATATGAATCAACTACACATACCTTGATGAACAGAATCAACATCACTTGCATCTCAAAACTAGGCGCTATCACATCAGCAATGTTTCTTTTTCTTTTGGCAGAAATATCCTCACATTTGTACTAATAATCCAATCAGGGTATTTTACATCTGATAGTAAAGAGGGCCATTAAGCAACTAATTTAGGCATGGATCAATGAAACCACCAGCTACAACAAAGTCACAGCGAACATGCTACAAGTCCGCTGCATATAAACACGTACTAGAATGGCAAATCAAAGAGGCAGGATCTAAATATGCAGAGGTGATAGCGCCTAGCATCAATTACAGTATTTAGCACAAAGTCATTTGATTGTAGCAATTCGAGCCAAAGCATAACACTAGTAGAACATAAAAAATGACTTGATGGCCATGAATCGTAGCATGGTACTGCTATTGCACAAAGGCCACAAACTTGAGAAGAGAGAGGAGGGAGCCAGAGGGGATGATGTTCACCGTGGGAGTTTTGTGTAGTCGACGCCGTGGACAGGCGCCACCGCGGTTGTGGGACGGCCATCCACTGCCGTCACGCACGCGGTGGAGGAGGCCGCCCGAGAGAGGCGCCGTGCACGTCAGTCCCATAGCGACCGAGCACAGGAGCACCGTCCATAAGGTGGAGATGCATGTGGGAGGGAGGGAGAGGACGAAGCAGAGGCACCGGAGTTGGAGCCGCCGCCACCCCCATAACCCTAGCCACGGGGAGAGGTCGTGGGTGAGCGCTCAAGGCGGATCTGGCCGGACGGAAGGGGTGGTAGGGTAGGGTGCTGCACGCCGGCGCGGGACGCCATGGTGGACCTTGGCGTGGGCGTCGAGGCGGGCATGGTAAAAGCGCACGAGGAGGCACTACTAGAAAAACCCCTACTAATGGTGCACCTATTATGGCCATTAATGGCGCATCTGTGGTGCGCCACTAACAGCACGCCATTAGTAATTTTTACTAATGGTGCACCAGTGGTGCGCCATTAGTATCTGGTATACTAATGGCGCACCACTGGTGCGCCATTAGTATAGGCCACGGTGCGCCATTAGTATGCCTCCCAGGGGCCAGGTGCTTTGGATACTAATGGCGCACCACAACTGGATGCGCCATTAGTAACCGCGGCATACTAATGGCGCACTTTCCTGTGATGCGCCATTAGTGATGCGCCATTTTGAATCTAGATCTGGATCGTGATTTTTTGCCCATTTTTTGCTCGTTTTTTTTGCTTGTTTTTTGGCACGACAATATTCTCAAATTTTGTTCCTGTTGTTTTTGGATCTTGTTGCCATGGTCTTTTGCCGGAGAGGAGTTCGCCGGAGAGGAGGAGGAGGAGGTCGCTGGAGAGGAGGGAGGAGGAGCTCACCGGAGAGGAGGGAGGAGGAGCTCACCGGAGAGGAGGGATGAGGAGCTCATCGGAGAGGAGGGGATTTTTTGCCTCACCG
>NC_041380.1:13385258-13385933 GCF_002162155.2 Triticum dicoccoides
AGGGAGGAGGGAGGAGGGAGGAGGAGGTCACTGCAGAGGAGGAGGAGGTCACCGGAGAGGAGAAGTATGGTGGAGGAGAGAAGGGAAGATGAAATGAAGAGAGGAGGAGAGGACCAGCCATATATACGGCATACTAATGGCGCACCGCGGGCAGGTGCACCATTAGTAATTTTTTTTATTTTTCTGATTTATTTTGAATTTTGAAGGCGGGAAGATACTAATGGCGCACCATGGTCAGGTGCGCCATTAGTAATTTTTTTTTATTTTTTTGACTTATTTTGAATTTTGAAGGAGGGAAGATACTAATGGCGCACCATGGGCAGGTGCGCCATTAGTAAGTTTGAATTTTTTTGATTTTTTTGCCTCTCTAGATCTTAAAAGCCCCGTATCTTTTTTCTGTTAGGTTTTTGAGGATTTTGAAAATGTTTAACGGGGTTCCCCCGATTAAATTTGGATGTAACTTTTCGAGTAGATGATTTTTCATATAAAAAACTTTTTCATCCGAGTTAGTATGCAAAAGTTATGCCCATTTTTACAAATTCTCGCGAGATTTTGCAAATGAAGTCAAAATTCATATTTGCAAATTTTCCCAACAACTAGGCCACATATCACATGGGAAACTTATTTTCTTTTATTTTTTTGACATTTTTATCATTTTGTTTTATTTTTTAAAAA
>NC_041380.1:13386228-13395656 GCF_002162155.2 Triticum dicoccoides
CATTCGGTGGAAGTGGTGGCCAAGGTTACTAATGGCGCACCGTGGCATGGTGCGCCATTATTAGTTTAACTAGTAATGGAGCACCACACCCACGGTGCGCCATTAGTATGTTTGGACAGGCGCACTAGTTCAAAAAAAATTTTGGTACTAATGGCGCACCGTAGGAAGGGTGCGCCATTAGTAGTTTCAACACTAATGGCGCATCAGAAGGTGGTGCGCCATTAGTGTCATTTCCATCTATAGCCCTTTTCCTAGTAGTGAGGAGGCCGTCGAAGCAGGCGGCGACCTGGCCCGAGACGAACCCGCCGTCGCCAGCCCCGGGGCGACGCTGGTGGACGAGGTGGGTGGACGACGCACGCTGGATCAGGGCCCACGGAGGGCGCGGCCGCGCCGTGCACAGGGAGCGGTGGAGGCCCGCGGCCACGGTGAAGGCGCCCGGTATGCGGCGGAGCATTCTGTTGCGGGTGGGGCGATTCAGGGCCGATGCGGTGGTGGCGGGACGACCTAAAGACTCTGGGCAGCGCGAGAACACAGATTTGGGTGGGCGCCGCTGCGGGACAGGGAGGAGGTGGCGGCGGCGAGGAGCCGAGGAAGGAGGAGTGCGGGTTAGGGTTTGGGAGGGATGGGATTGGGGGTGGGTGGGAGACGAGAGGGGGTGTGGGAGGGATGGGATTGGGGTGGGTGGGTCTGTGGGGTTTCCCCTTTTCATTTTCTTTTTTTCTTTTTTCTTCTCTATAGATAAATGGATGGATGGATGTGGGATGATGGATGGATGGATGGATGAGCGCCATGTCATCAATCCGTGTCAAACCAACTCCACCAATGGGAATAGAGTATATGTGATTTGTGTATTTTAATTTGTTTTTCTTCTACTTTTGCACATGAATTTTTTTTAAAATGGTCTCACATTGTGCACAAGTTTGTATCTTGAATGAGCAAAAATGCTGACTAAGGAATTTTTCATTTTCTTTGCACGAAAAAATCATTTTCCATTTTTCGAATGCCCAAAATGTGGTTTTTTTGTGAAGAACATACCAAATAATTGTTGCAAAATTGGACCAAAACAATTTTCTAAAATACTAGACCATATTTAATTCACAATTGACCAAATGGTAGGGTGTTAAAAGCTTTTATCCACCTCTCGTGAAAAAGACAAATTTCTGCCGATTCAGCTAGAAGCGGGTCAAATTTGAACTAGAGCTGCCTCATAGTTTGCTTTTTATTATTTTCAAAAATCATTTCTAGGTACATAAGTATCTATTTAATTAGAGAAACATCAAAAGTTTTGCAAGATTCAACCACTAGCTAGGAACGGTCAAGCCCGCCGTTTTGACTGCATTTTGAAACGGGCATAAAAAATTCAAAAAAATCAAAAAAATGGGAAACATTCGCATTGTGTCATTATATGTGACCAAGTTTCCAGAAAAAATAATAAACTTGTAATACGGAAATTATTTTTAAAAAGTGTTCTCAGAAATGAGCTATCACGCATGAAGATTCAGGGTTTTCAAGCCAAATGATAAATCTTATGGCCACAGTCATGGCATAGTTTGTTCAAATGATCTCATATTCTGCACAAGGGTGTATATTGGAATGGCAAACAATGTTGCCTAAGGAAGTTTTCATTTACTTTGGATGAAAAAACCATTTTCCATTTTTCGACTGCCCAACAGGAGGTTTTTTTGTGAAGGACCTCCCAAATAATTGTTGCAAAACTGGATCAAATCATTTTTATAAAATACTAGGCCATATTTAATGCACAATTGACCAAATGGTTGGGTGTAAAAAGTTTTGATCCACGTCTCATGAAAAAGACAAATTTCCGGCGATTCAGCTGGAAGCGGGTCAAATTTGAACTGCAGGTGCCTCATAGTTTGCTCTTTATTTTTTCCAAAAATCATTTCTAGGTAAATAAGTATCTATTTAATAAGAGAAACACCAAAAAAATTCCAAGATTCAACCGCTAGCTAGGAACGGTCAAGCCCGCCGTTTTGACCACATTTTGAAACGGGCATAAAAAATTCAAAAAAATCTAAAAATTGGAAAACCTTCGCATTGTGGCATTATATGTGACCAAGTTTCCGGGAAAAATAATAAAATTGTACTACGATAATTATTTTAAAAAAGTGTTCTCAGAAATGAGCTATCATGTGTGAGATTCATGGCTTTCAAGCCAAATGATCAATCTTATGGCCACATTCATGGCATAGTTTGTTCAAATGATCTCATATTGTGCACAAGGGTGCATATTGGAATGGCAAACAATGTTGCCTAAGGAAGTTTTCATTTTTGTTGGACGAAAAAACCATTTTCCATTTTTTGAGTGCCCGAAAGGAGGTTTTTTTGTGAAGGAACTACCAAATAATTGTTGCAAAATTGGACCAAATCATTTTTATAAAATACTAGGCCATTCACAATTGACAAAATGGTTGGGTGTAAAAATTTTTGATCCACCTGTCGTGAAAAAGACTAATTTCTGCCGATTCAGTTGGAAGCGGGTCAAATTTGAACTGCAGCTGCCTCCTAGTTCTCTATTTAATTTTTCCAAAAATCATTTCTAGTTACATAAGGACCTACTTAATCATAAATACATGGTTTGGTGGTGATACGTCGAGGTTTGGGCGGTGGCCGAGGGCCCCAACTCTAGAGCGCGTAAACTCGCATGCCCACCGCGTGGTCACCGCGTGACCCTGGCATTGCCATGTGTTCTGGGCGGCATAGGCATGTCTAGTGGGTTGGGCACTCCCCAGGTAGGTGCTAGGAAGAAAATTACAACATAAGATTCTCACGAGGAGACCGATCGATGCTCAAACATGAATTAGCAGCCAAGTGTTTGATTAGCGGTACGGGAAATGCACATGGCCAATGGGCGTGAGTTTTGGCTGAGGATGATCATCTCCTAAGGAGAATGTATTCACAAATTTTTAGCTCAAAAGGAGGATCCTAGGTGGTACTTGCTTTGCAAAGTACCACGCTGGAC
The DNA here is from genome assembly GCF_002162155.2 of Triticum dicoccoides. Lineage (NCBI taxonomy): Eukaryota > Viridiplantae > Streptophyta > Magnoliopsida > Poales > Poaceae > Triticum > Triticum dicoccoides. Next base: position 13,389,209 of record NC_041380.1, read on the forward strand.
AAAAATATGAATGTTGAAGCTGGGCTCAAAATAATGAATGGAGTGAGCTGAAATTTTGTGGAGGATGGTTATTTGGGCATAGGAAAGCATTGTAGAAAATTGATACCATTTGGACATGCCAAAGTAGTACTTCCTTCACAATGCTTTTCTATGGACAAAAACTTGGGAAAACTAGTGAGAGAGATTGGATGAATGAAATGAGCTCAAAATTGGTGTAGGTAAGTTAATTAGGTATGGTCATGCGCTAGTAAATGTTCAGATCATTTGGGTAAGCCTAGCTAGTACTTACTTCACAAAGCTTCTCTCGAGGTAGAAACTTTGGAAATTTCCCGAGAAAGATTTACTAGGAAAATTGAGCTAAATATTATCATGTGGCAATGATTTGGGTATGGAAGAGTGCCCGAAAAGTTTGAGGGTAATAGGAGGGGTCTATATAACACTTGCTTTGCAACGTGCCAATTTGGCCATAAAATATAAATTGAACCTGGGCTCACATAGATGATTTAACTGAGCTGCAATTTGGAGGAGGTTGATAATTTGGGCATATGAAGGAACTATATAAATTTCATGTCATTTAGAGATATAAAAAAGGTACTTCCTTCACAATGCTTCTAGGTGGACAAAAACTTTGGAAATTTGCCGAGGAAGATTTGCTAGGCAAATGGAGCTGAATTTTGTCATGCGGTAATGATTTGGATAGGAAAGAGTGCCCAAAAATTCTGAGGGCAATCAAGAATATATAAATAGCACTTCCTTCATAAAGTGTTGTTGTGAACAAAATAGGAAAATGAATATTGTTGAATTAGTTTTGACTAGGCAAGGAAGAATTTTTACATATTTGATGAAGAGATGCCCCAAAGAATTTATGAGATTTTTTTGGGAATTTTGGGAATGATAGAAATATAGGTTGCTTCACAACCTAGGGCAAAAACTGCCACATGGACATGACACATAGGCAAAACTGATGAGATGGCGCCTAGTCATCACAACCCACCATAATCTACAAGGCTATGACCATCTATATTGGTCATTAACAACTACAAATAAGGCAGCGGACTAGCACTGTTTGCTTTGTGACCATTTCGTGTAAGGAAATTACGACCTTCCCAACCAAAATGGTCGCAATGGTTTAGGGTTTGAAGCCCCCTGAACAACTTGTGACCAATTGGTCTAAAATGGTCATAAATTTATGACCAATTCCTCGAGGGTCACTGACAGAAGGTCATAAGTTGACATATTTCTTGTAGTGGTATTTTGTATGTTTAATTAGTTTAGATTTTTTAGATTATTATTTTTTCACTAGTATATATGTATGAATGCATGTTAGATGGATATATAGTGTTTAATTAGTATGGAATTTTTTTATATAATGTTGTTTTTCAGTTTTTTAATGGATGTATAAAAGTTGTGTTTTCTGTTTTTAGTGTTAGATGCTTAATTATTATGAAATAGCATATAGAATTTTGACATATGCAATGATAGCATAATTAGTGTTATATAGAAATGTTAGAAATTTAAGTTATCAAAATCCAATCATTAAAAAAATGTCACTTTTTGCGGGCAGATAGCTACTTTTTGTTCTCGACGATGCCCGGCCCGCATCCTCGCCGTCGACCCGTCCGCGACGACGTCCGACTGACCCATGTCCGGGACTGGGCTCCGCCGGGCTGGCACTGGGAGGTGCTGCCTGGAGGGGCGCGCCGCTTGATGAGGAACCCGGCCCCGGGTCCCGTCGTCGACCCTGATCTCGTTTGGTGGCGTTCACGTGGGCCAGTTTCGGTGCGGAGGGAGCCGGCCCCACCGGAGGTGGTACGTCGCCGTGTCAGGGAGGAGGACGAGCACGTCCATCTCTACATGGTTGCGTTAGAGGGCGGCAGGTTCTCCAATACCTGGCAGTTTCTTCAGGGATCTCACTTCAGCTACAATCCTGTGAGGGTTCCTTCTCTTTGGGTGTCCACCGCCCGCGCCGCAGTATTCGATCTTTAATTAGCTACCTAGCCAGTGATGTACTATTCAATATTATATATTATTCGAGACGATGTATTCGAGATTATATCTATTATTCGAGACGATGTATTCGATATTATATTTATTATTCGAGATGATGTATTCGAGATTATATCTATTATTCGAGACGATGTAATTTGAATACTAAATTGTTTTATATTTCTTTTGGCATAGTTAAATAAAAACTATGGCGGACAATACCGACAGAGAGGGAGAACAGACCATGTTCGATATCATACGCGGGCCAGATGATGATCAGAATGAAGAAGATTATGACGGCTCCGAATTTCTAAACAACACCGGAGAGGGTGATATGATATTCGATCGCGGCGACCGAATGGATGAAGTCATGAACTACGATTATGACAATAACGAAGAACATGTTGATCCTGAAACAATAAAGACCGGCAAGGTATATATATTTATATAAGCAGGCATCTGGTGATCATCACATGTTTTAAATGAGTTGAAGTTATATTAACGAATCGATCTTTCTTCTTTCAGCCATCCGGATCGAGCAAATCTTCAGGCAACAGGACGAAACGAGGCCTGAACAAAAAGTTGAAGGAGGGCGTAAAGTATAATATCGAGGTAATCAGACCTAATGGCGAACCATTAGCGCCTAAGAAGATTGCGGACAAGTTTGTTCGTCAGTGCGGAGTTCTTGTGAAGGACCAACTCCCGATCTCCCTTCAAGAATGGAGAGAGCCAGCAAAGCCACGTCCAGATCTTACTTTTGTCGACGACAGACAAAAAAGTCTGCTTTGGGATACTCTCATGGAACATTTCACCCTACCAGATCATTTCATAGAAGCAGATGTGCAGAAAGTCAAGGACGCTGCTCTTAGGAAGATGGCGGTTGCATTCAAGAACCACAAGAATCGTGAATGGGACAAGTACGTCAAGGGAGGAAGGAAGACTCCAGTATTCGAGGGAACACTAGAGAATCAAAGTGCTCATTGGGACGATTTCGTGAAATTCAAGGATTCAGAATTAGCTAATGAACGGTCGAGAATAAACAAGAAGAATGCCGAAAAAAGGATAAGTTCCATAAGCTGGGGCCAGGTGGCTACGCGGTGGCAATGCCTAAGTGGGATAAGTCTGAGAAAGAGATGGAGGATGCAGGTGTCACTCCGGTTACTAAGAGCTGGCCCCCCAGGTGCAGGACTTGGTTCTATGCGCATGGGGGGGAGTTGGACCCGAAGACAGGCAAAGTTTCGACGAAGGCATGTCTGAACGGAGCCGACGATAATATACTTGTTGCAATAGAAGAGGCTCGAACGGGGGTGTTCCATCCCAACAGAGAGAACGACGAGCTTACGCGTGCCCTGGAAAATCCTGAACACCCGGGAAGAACACGAGGCAAGGGCGCTATTCCGTGGTATGAGGGGTTTTCGGACTGGAACGCCGACTACAGAACCCGTGCGAGAAGGAAGATTGCGGAGGAGAAGCAGAGGAAGATGGAGGAGGAGAAGAGGAAGCTGGACTATGAACGCCTTCAAGGCCTAGAATCAATGCACGCGAACTTGGTAGTCAAATTCCAGCGGCAGCAGGAGCAGATCGACTCACTTAGCCAGCAAAGGGGGTCTCAGCAGCTGCAGCAGCTAGCGGATGATCCAGCATTGGATACCACCGCCCCATCTATGCCGAGAAGCAGCGTGGGTTCCGCCCGTTTGACGCAATGCTGGATAGATACCCCGTGGATGACATCGCAGAGAACACTAACTGCGAGCTACACTACAAAATTAAGAACATATCCTTGAAGGTAGCGGACGGCGTTGCTTATACAAATTCCCCCGATGCAACCTTCTATTGCAACCCGATTCCAGCAGGCTATGCTCGTGTCGTGGTTGATGAGGTGGTGGACCAATATTCGGGGCTAGAGCTTGACATTCCTGGAGGTGACGAGGAGCACACACTCGGAGATGCCAAACATCGTATCATCCTATGGAGAAAGGATTGCATCATCTTTCGAAGGCCACCGACACCGCGTCACCCGACTCCTCGTCGAAGTCCGCCACCGAGTCAGCAGACTCCCGCTCCTCCAAGTCCACCAACGCGTGAGGCCACTCCTCCTCCTCCAAGTTCGGCAAAGTGTCAGGCCACTCCTCCTCCAAGTCCGACACAGCGTCAGACGTCCACTCCTCCTCCAAGTCCGGCACAACCTCAGGCCACTCCTCCTCCAAGTCCGGCACAGCTTCAGGCCACTCCTCCTCATCCAACTCAGCCCCGTCAGTCGTCTCCGCCGCCTAAGCAATCGCAGAAGAGACACCCCGCAACTATGGTGCATAGCGGTACGAGTCGAGGTCATAGTACAGGAAGTACAGGCGGAGGCAAGCGATATAAATATGGTCCAAACCTCACTACTCCTCTTCCTGAGAGGGCTTACGACAGGACCGAGGAGCGAACCAATGCCATAGTGCGGGCAGAAGTCGACGCCCATTTTGGTCCGAAACCGCCACCGCCGCCAAGGGAGAAAGTGCCTGTGGAAGTAGTTGACCACTTCATTCGTATGGCTCAACCACCAGCTCCTAAGCCTGTTGACACAGACTATGAGCGCCACATCAGGAAGTTACATCGACAACGTCTACAGAAGGAGGAGAGCTCGAGCTCGAGCAAACAACAAGCAGCTGTCAAAAAATGCGGGAAAACCGTTGCCCAGCTGGGAAAATAGGCGGCGCAATCGATCCCCCCGCTTGTTATGCCGCCAACAACACGTGACAGTACGCGCGCCCAATATTATTGTGGGCAAACAGTTTACGTTCCCGAGGTGGGCGATGTGGTAATAACCCAGGAGCATATAATGCAGGCTGAAACTCTCAACATCACTGTTGGACAACTCCTCGAGATCGAGGACATGCCTGTGCTTACAGAGGAGGAAATAAAACGGAAATATACCCGGGGGCAACCTTTGGTCAAGTCAGAAGAGGTCAAGAAGCTCCCAACGAGAATGTATGAATTGCATCAATGGTACATGGACATTACCAAGAGATCCGATCGAGAGTCCCTCATGGTGCAAGTCAAGAAGGATCAATACTACCATCAGAAACCTGTGACCGTTGAGTATTCTGAACTGTTTCAGTTATACAATCAAGACGCACTCGACAAATCTATCGTCAGTTGCTATTGTCTATAAGTGATTTCTTTCTGTAATTTAAGTCTCAAGCTAGCTGTAGTGATCCTTTTGATTAATCATTACCTGTAATTATCCTCACTATATTCTTTTCTGTGGTATTATGCAGGATGAAGATGTATGAAATGAGAAAAGGTGGACGCTATGGCATTGGGTTCATTGACCCAAACACCGTTAATGAATACACATGGAAAATAAACAAGCATCATGAAAAGCAGGTAGAGGACAACATGCTAGAGTTCTTGAAGCGCCTCAAATACAATGAAGATATAATACTTCCTTACAACTTCCAGTGAGTCACACTTTCTCGTATTACAAATTCTCTGTTTTTGCCTACTAGCTAGCTACATGTTTTTGCTTACATATGCCCGCTTAATTAAGACATACAAACGTGTGTGCATGCAGATTTCACTGGATCTTGTGTATCATTAAAGTTGACGCCGGAACAGTTGAGATACTGGACTCACTACTCAAAGCAAATAGTGACTATAACATCTTGTTTGGGATAGTCAACAGGTAATTTCAATCATTATTAACTATATATCTCGGCCTATTTAGTTCGTCATTTCATGATATGAACTATTTAATAACCCCTTTATTCATTTTCTTTGTCGGCGGGCAGGGCTTGGGCAAGGTTCATCAGCGTCACGGAAGGCGAATGGAAACGACAGCTGAAATGGTTTCGACCCAAGGTAAGTAATTAAGTAGTACTAGCTAGCTAGCTGCCATCTCTTTAATTATCATGCTTGATTAATTATTATCTGATCAAATTAAATTCTATTCTCGTAATAAAGGCCCTGAAGCAGACGCAGGAGACTAATCTGTGTGCATTCTGCGTTTGCGAGAACATTCGCATGATGGCGTCCGAAAGAGCAGATCTCAAAGATAGGAATGGGTATGCTTGTCAGAACACTATTCACAATTTTTACACCATTATCGATATCTAGTCACACAACTAATACACATGCATATTGATCTTCTTCTTAACAGTTCACAGAGGTGCGGGACAAGCTCCTAAAAACGGAGCGCGTAGAAGCACTTCAAGAGGAAATAGCGGGATTTTTGCTCGATCAGGTCATAAATCCGAAGGGAGAATACTATTACCCGCTACCGCCCCCATCGACCAGGTCATGAACCACTTCCAATTGTCATCGTGCTCCGAAGGCACCAATTAGGCTAATGTCACTGGCTCCGAAGGCAACATGCATATGTAGGAGAAATTGCATATAGCTATACATGTGTGTATGTGTGAATTAATATGGTGGTTTGTGAGACATTGATGATATTATATGATTGGTTCTACTAGAA
>NC_041380.1:13395928-13396145 GCF_002162155.2 Triticum dicoccoides
AGTATCGTAAAATACCAACAAACGAAAAAGAATTAAAATGAAAAACACAAAATTAAATGAAAAAGAAATCATAAAACCAAAACCCCCCCAAACATTTTAGTACCGGTTGGTGTTACCAACCAGTACTAAAGGGCTCCCGGCCCCTGGAGCTGGCTCGTGCCACGTGGTTGCCCTTTAGCACCGGTTCGTGCTGAACCGGTACTAAAGGGGGGGGGGG
>NC_041380.1:13396276-13405459 GCF_002162155.2 Triticum dicoccoides
GGGGGGGGGGGCTTTAGTGCCCACACTTTAGTGCCGGTTATGGAATCGGCACTAAAGGGCCTTACGAACCGGTGCTATTGCCCGGTTCTGCACTAGTGATAGCTTCCTCGCAAGCGGCCCGTAGTGGCGGCCCCAACCACTAGTGATGTACTAAGAAGTGCATATCTCTACTCCTAATAGAGGAGTTGGTAGTCTGCTACACCGGTTTTTTTGAGTTCGGTTTTTTCCGTTCCACCTTCCACTACCTCTCCCACTAGTTTTATCCTTTTACAAATAATGAAAAAAAACATTCCATAACTCCTCCCACCCCCGGGACGCCGCCACAGCGCTCGTGGATCCCGACGGACGCCCGCCGCAGCTGCCGCGGATCCCCACGGATGCCTCCGCAGGGCGTGGTCTCGCTCGTCCTCGGTGTGGCTGCTGTTTATCGGGAATCCTGCCCTGGTGGGGGTTCCAAGGGAGGAAGCCGACGAGCACAAGGTGCTACTGCCATGGCGTCCGAAGGGAGGCATGATGTGCAGGCCTACAGGGAATCCGCCGACGACATGTGGCTTGTCCTATGCCTGCAGTTGCTGCTGTTGCAGCGGCGACAGTGGATCCGAGTTGCACATGTTGGTATTGAACAACAAATGACGTGAGGCAGGCGGATGCAAGTCCCACTACCAACGCGAGGGCTCGACCTTCTTGATCGACGGCTGCGGCGGATGCGGAGCTTGGAAGTGACGGTGGACTCCTTGGTGTCGTCCCGCCCCCACACAAGCACCATCAGCTCTACAAGCTCTGGCCGCTCGTCTCGACATCGGCCATGTAATCATATCTCACTCCATTATGCAATCTTGTTTCTGATTCTTGGTGCTTGGACATCCGGAGTTCTATCTTTGGGAGCATTTTTTCCTTCAAATTGTTTGATCTTTTCTTAGTTTATTGACAACAAAATTGGTGAACTTTCTTAATCGTTGGTTGGACCAACTTACTCACGAGCTTTTAGGATAGTAACCACTTGATATTACAATGATCAGTATATAATAATTTCAACGCAAGAAACAACTAAGGCCCCCTTATGTTCATAGGATAGGAAAGTCACAGGAACAAGAAAGTCATAGGAAATGAGAAGACATGTATCTGAAATCCTATGAATAGCAATAGAAAAGAAGATACTCCCTCCATTTTTATATACAAGGCCACAAACTCAAATTACAGGTACCAATATAAAATTTAATGTCTGCTTTGAAAGTCAGCCTTTCTTTTCGTTTACTGGGATCATTAATACCCCACATGCATGCAAGAAAACTGAGTGAAGAAAGTAGCTGACTGTCATTATGACTACATGCAGGCAACTATTAAACAGGTTGCTAGTACGAGAAAATATCATTATTTTGCCTCGATTACTGTTGGTGGCCTTGTATAGATGCAAAATGTATATTCCATAGCGGCCTTGTATATAAAAATGGAGGGAGTACCTTTGGTTCACATCCTAGGATTTTTTTTCATTGTTTCTAGGCTAATATTTATTTTCCTATGAAATGTGGAGGATAGGAAAAATTCCCCCACATAGATAGGATTCTATTCCTACAAACCAAAGGGCTCTAAAGGAATTTTTCCTATACAAATGCTGTCCTATGTGATTCCTGCAAAATTCCTACAAACCAAAGGAGGCCTAGGTTACTGAAAGAGTTAGGATTTGAACTTTAGTTTCTTTTCTTGCTTAGCAGTTCAGTCTATATTGAACTTAATAAGTGTCATATCTCTTATGTTCTATAATAATTTGATTTTTGCAAAGATCGTTTTAGACAAGAGGACGCAGGCTTATTGGCATAACCAAATGATCAAATCCTTGGACACTGTTAAAAAATTACTGATGCGTGTGTGGGTGGGTGGGCGCGCACGCGTGTGTGCACTGGTGCGCGTGGGTGGGTGGGTGGGCGAGCACACCTGTGTGTGTGGCAGTTGGTATGTGAGTTTGCAGTGACACATCTAAACGTATTTTTTCTTACCAATTACTGATCAAGGCAATAATGTTTTCTTAACAAATCGATTGTTGTGCATGCAGACTAAAGTATGTTTGACACAACTGATGTTAAATCGTTAGAGTATTCATGCTCCCATTGCGATGGACGGACAATTACCTTGATGAGTGTGATACAGTAGATTTCATTTTTTTTGTGCAGTTACATCAGCTAGGACTTCTAAGGTATAATCTTCGGGACTGTATATAGACAGAAGAAAAGAGTTTTTTCCTTCCCTACACACTTAAATCATTATGTTGCTAATGCAAGTGCAGAATCAACATTTCTTATTGAACCATGCTAATGTTTCTTTTTATTTAGTTTCCTACTCATTTTGTTGCACACAAATAGCTATTTCTGCACCAATCTGTCTCAAGATATAAAGCTTGAAAGAGCCCTTAGCTTGCATTTGGTCAGTTCATCTTTCCCGAGAATATGCATCTTACTTAGCTCGAGCTGAAATTTTGTTTGTCGCAGCAGGAATCAAGAAAATATGGTGCCTCCTTATCTTTATATAAAGTTCATTCTATATATGTTACTCCTTCCACTGAACTGGATGTAAATTGCATTGTGTACACTTAATGTCGAAACTAATTTTTATTGCCAATTTCACTATAGTCGAAACAGATTGCTGGCACCGAAAATGCTTCTGCTTTTGCAAGTCTGACCTGAGTCTCCTCTGTATGTACGTGATTGGTTTAACTCTTGATAGGGTAGTAGCTCTCTGAATTTCTCTTCCTGTTGCCACTGAAACATATCATTTTCATGGGCAAATCAATGTATAACTCAAAGGTTTCTCTATAAGAATGGACATGAATGGAAGGTATTCTCGCTGGGCTTGGAAACTACAATATTTTAATTTGAAATTCTCTTGACTGGGGTATATATGGTTTACTTCCATGGAAGGGTTATTCCAGCCACCTGCAATTAGTAACTCCCAAATATATATTATGTACCATACTGTGATGCATATATTCTAATTGGTATAGGGGAGGCTGGGAGACATTTAGCTTTGTTATGATCCTATGGAGGTCGTTTTATTCTCGAGTGAACAAAACTTCATGATTTATTTTCTGGAATTAAGAATCATATCATGCTGCTACCAACATGTCATGTTGAATGCTGAAAAGGTGAAGGAAATAAATGTATACATTGGTTTCAGAATTAAAATGACTATCAATTAGTTGTAGAAGAAAAGGTGATTCCTATACATGGATTGGGTATTGGTAATCTTGGATCGGCATGCCGTACATGATACATGACCTGATTTTTTTTAATGAAACTTTATCACATATAACGAATTTGGATTCTTAGAATGCCCAAAAACATTGATGTTGGAACAAGCATCAGAATCACACAAAATTAAGGGATCATATTTGTTGGCAGTGTCTTAAAAAATTCAAGCTATCCCGACATTCCATAGTGTACATATACATAGTAACCAAGAATGATCAATGATGATCACTAAAGAAGTGTATAATTTATCCCATGTACAAGAAGAAGACCGACTTAACGGCAAAAGTCAACAATGCCGACTTAATCGGCATGAGGATCATAAATGCATATATTAGACACGATCAATATCAAACCATCAAAACATGTATGCCCCATTGCAATGCATGGGGACCACACCTCCACCACCAGAGGCTAGGGACCGTTCCCGTTGCGGCACCACCTCATGTCCGAGTCCTCATCTCGGCCACGCTAGCGACATGAGCCGGATGGTGTACACCGGCTTCCCAGACATGTGCCTATTGACGTTCCGGATGTGGTAGATGCCGACGAGGACTCGAACAGTTCGTGGAGCTGCACCGGATATAGCTACTCTCGCTCTTTAACCAACACCACCATTTTGTTTATGATGCGCATATGAAACTAATCAATGTTGCAACTCACACAGTTTTGTGGAGGTGATGGCACGAGTATTTACCCGGATGCGTTGGCATATGTTCAGGTACTAAAATTGGGAACTGGATCCTCTAACATACACATACACAAGGGATGTTAGAGAAGCTACAATACCCTAACTTTCCTTCTGTTAATCCATACAATTAAGGCTAAAATAACTTAAATTAATTTTTAAATTATTGATCTACTATGCACATTCATAGTAACTACATACAAACAAGTTGATGGTGAGATAAAATTAATTTTGGATTTTTTATATCTACAGTAATTACCAGAAGTAAATAACCTGCTAATAGTCTGTAACATTCCTTCTTCATTTTACACTAAACGAGCACTGTAACACGGTGACTTCCCTTCTCTAAATTAGAGGATCCGGCTCCCAAAAATTGAGGGGGTGATTGCTTAGCACATATCTGGTTAGACTAAAACTTTCTGGTGGATTGAAATTTTTGTCTGTACTGAGTTATACACATATGTAATGCAGAACAACCTGGTCCAAGCATGCGGTCTGACTTCATGTTTTTACTGCTTGATCTCACATCATATTTCCGTGCTGAGAAATGAGTTGTTAACTGAAACAATAATGTTTTGATGTTCCAAACTCCACGACATTTGCACGGACTTCACAGACATGAGCATCTAGCATCATAAAATAATCGGAACTTTTTGAATTTTTTATTATTTTAAATGAACTTACTGTTTACCTCGGGTGGATGCACCTTAGAGCCAAAACGCCCTGTCCCTTTCTTGTGCTATATGGCAATCTCAGATTTTATGCTAGGTCTATTTTAGCTCAACGTTGGTGTTAGCAATAAAAAACACTTGCAAATGTATGTATCTTGAGTACATAAATTTGTCTCTAGAAGATCAATTTAGAAAATGGTCACAATAATTTTGATATTTTGAATATGGTCCCATAGATCAGTTTGTTGTTCCATGGCAACGAAAGGGCATTCAGCCCGATTTTGTTTATATTTTTATGAGAAACTTCCAATTTATCCAGCTTCAATCAAAACAGTACAACAAACATCAGAAATAATAAAAATTACATCCAGATTCTTAGAGCACCTAGCGACGATGACAAGCACTGAAGCAAGCCGAAGACGCGCCACAGTCATCGCCCCTCCCTCGCTGGAGCTGATCACAACTTGGTGTAGTAGACAATCGAAAAGTCGTCGTGCTAAGCCCCATAGGACCAACACACCACAATAGCAACCACCGCCGATGGAGAGAAGTTTAGATCAGAAGGATCCAACCTGCCGACCAAATACTGCGAGATCCACCGGAGACACACCTCCGCATGCCCTCCGCCGATGCTGGACGCCTTGGATTAGGAATAGACCAGGAAGAAGGTGACATGGTTGGGTTATTTTTGTACTATTCTAGACCATAGAACAACTGACAAGTTGATAGAATGAGAGGATGAATGTTGTATAGACAGAGAAGGTGATGGACGGCAAGTTCAGCACAAAAAAGAGCGAAATATGTCTGCATTTGAGTTGTGGTTGAACATTGCATGTAATGTGCTCGTTTGTGGGAGGAACGTGAGCATTGATTACAAATTCATTTGTTCGCCCGTGGCAACGCACGGGCAGTCTACTGGTGCTAATTAATGACTGATCGCTCCATGCAGTTAAGGCTTCTCACGAGAAACGCTTATCGACGAATGTGATGTGTACGCATGTCAAAGAGGCATATTGTCATGCCCGCATGATTGAGCTACATGTACAAAACTACTGGCCATACTTGCAAAACAGTCTGAACTAAATAAAAAAAATCCACGGGCGTGATGCTTGGGCGGGTGAGTATGATATGTGCATTCAAACAAGGGGCAATGCCCTGTTGGCCTTGGGTGCTCTTTTTGCTAGGTGTTGCTTCGATTTTGGCTCATATTTCTTATGTACTCCACTTGTAAAAGTCGTCGATCGATAGCAAAGAAGCCGTTTGAGAATGCGACCAGAGAGAAGACCAAAATGGTTGCTGGATTTCAGGGCGTCCAGTGTCTGCTAACCATACATTCCCCATATTCAACACCCCCACCCCACGTACCCTCCGATTGATTCAAGCCTACGCATGGACAAGCCTATGTAGTAGCACGTCAATATATATGTATATGCATGCATCGATCAACACAAAATCAGTGACGTGCAAGTGAAAAAGTAGAAGCAGTGACAGGGTCAACCCTTGCCTAGCTAATTAAGTAGCTAGCTCAAGCCAAGCTGCATGCTACTGTACTTACTTAACTCGGTAGTTAGAGTTCATCACCAATCAGCTAGAGATCGAAACCATGGGGAAGCCGCAGCCGAGATCGGCCATGGTGAAACCGTGGGGCATCCTCTCCCGGTTCCTCCTCTTCTCTGTAGCTTTCATGCTCGGCATGGCGTCCACCTTCCTCCTCCAGTCACTACTCCCCACCACCGGTACCGTGATCTGGCTTGCCTCCGCTGACCTCTCTGCGGCACCTACTTCTGCACCCCCGACACTGGTGCTGCGGCCGCCTCTGCCACAGCAGCTCGGTGACGGCAATGGCAAAGAGCGTGTCAGTGGTGGTGGCAACGAAAGCGAGCGCATTGTGATGCTGCACAATATGACGGACAATGAACTGCTGCTGCGGGCGTCCATGGCTCCGAGGATCAAAGGGATCAGCTCGCTGGTGCCTCCCGCGCCTAAGGTGGCGTTCATGTTCCTCGTGCGTGGTGAGCTGCCACTGGCGCCGCTGTGGGAGAGGTTCTTCCATGGGCACACTGCACTGTTCTCGGTGTACGTGCACCCTGACCCAACATACCTGGGCTCGCCGGAGAAGGGGTCGGTCTTCTACGGCCGCCGTGTTCCCAGCAAGGTGAGATATCTGCCTATCTACACCCATCGCCTAGCTACACTATCTGCAAGGTGAGCTACAGAACCCTTGTTAGCTTGCGAGCTAGGAGCTTTTTGTAATTTTCTCCGTCCCTAAGTGCACCCTTATCTATACCATCCAACACCTCATTGCTCTTTCTACGAAATAACTACAGTATATTACATGGAAGTTTTCCTTTTTCGTTTCCCTCAAAAGTGAAAGCATATGGACTTCAAAACTTTCCACATCAACAAAACTATAGATGTGCAATCTGTTATTAAAAAACTTTCAGATTTTTGTGTGCACCATTAATACTTTAAATAATACTAGCTTAATAAAAAAATATTTTTATTTATTTATGCGGGACCAAAAAAATATCTAATTTACTTTTCACACATTATAACTCTAATGTTTTGTTGACCCAAGAAGTTTAATGTCCATGTTTCGTTTGGGAACTCAGCAAAATTGTCGATTCCAGTAGTGATGGGATGTACTACGTACGTACGCACAGGTTCAATCGCATCTTTTATGCAGCCTTTTTATTAACTGAAACTTTAATGCCGCTAATATTTCTGGTTTACTGAGACATTAATTTGTAAGTAAACAGGAGGATGCTCCCAGTTTTTTGTTACGAAAAGGCAAAGACCATATATTTTAAATAGTACAAACCCTTATAAAAACACTCTTACAGAAAATGAAAAATACATCCAAATCCTTGGGGGTGCTGATGTTTTCTTCCTCCTGCATCCAACAACGACGTGCGAGGAGCAAAGCTCGTTGCCGCTCTAGGCCTCGTCTCAGCGGAGCAAACTTGTTTAAACCCAGGAGTTTGTATAAGAAGCGGCCGAGAAGTCCTCGATGTGGACCAGAACACGCCGGTGGCCATGATCGATCTATGTAGCCATCACCACGGAGAAGAAACGACTAAGAGTGCGTGTAGAGGATGATCTAAGTTAGATCCATTCAAACACTTTAGTGTTTTGAAAGTGGACTTTCTAAACCCTGGTTTAGGTGCATACCCTACCGATGTTGTCCAGCTTTGAATAAAGATCATTAATAACTCACATTTTTTCATGCAGCATAAACATATAAAATGAGATTTTTCTCGGATTGGCTATACCATTTTTTGTATTTATGTTGCACAAGAATTATTTTTTCATATATTTTAGGTGGAATGAACTGTTGATCTGCAAATATTCAATTTATGCATTGTATTTATTTCGACAAATAAAAAAGACAACGTTGTGTTAGATAGCAGTGTAGGTGTACCCATCTACAGTGAAGCATTTTCCAAATCTATATGGGTACAAAAGGATGCAGTTTAATTGCTGATTGCGATCTACAGGAAGCTCGTTGGGGGAAGTCTAGCATAGTCGAGGCCGAGCGTCGTCTCCTCGCAAATGCTCTCCTCGATGCCACAAACCAACACTTCGTCCTACTGTCTGAGACATGTGCCCCTCTCTACAACTTCACCACGGTCTACTCCTACCTCACGCATTCCGCTGGTGCTACCTCCTTCGTCGACCTCTTCGACACGCAGCGTTCTCGTGGCCGCTATAGACCGGCCATGGCGCCCACCGTCACGCTCGCTAATTGGCGCAAGGGCTCCCAGTGGTTCGCGACCGACCGGGGTCTTGCGCTTGAGGTCATCGGCGACGTGACCTACTTCCCGGTTTTCCAACGCCACTGCAATGGCCCCTGCATCATGGACGAGCACTACCTGCCGACATTTATCGCCGCCTCAAAGTGGCATGGGAATGCAAACCGTACACTCACGTTTACACAGTGGACAAGGGGGCCTCATCCTGATAGCTACAATGACGTAAGTGTCGACCTGCTTCAGGGGATGAGGAACCATGGGAACTGCAGCGACGGTGGCGGGACCACATCGCTTTGATACCTCTTTGCGAGGAAGTTCCCATCGGGCGCGTTGCTGGAGCTACTCAGGCTGGCGCCCAGAGTCATGCGATTTGGGTGAGAGCAAGTAATGAAAATATAGATTCCCAAATTTAATATCGCTCTGTGATTTTTTTTGTTGGTGAATCAGCGTGGGATTCATTGTACAAGTAGATGATAAAATTGTATAACAGAAACTGCAAAGATACGAGCGTACTTTTAAATCTGTTGAAGCATGTGGCTATATGCCAAGTAGATCCGAGGTCCAAGACATAGTCTATGGAATAAACATAAAGACTCCGAATATTTCATCTGTTCTCCTTGAAAAAATGAAATAAATGATACACCCTCCGTTCCAAAATAAAAAGTGCATTAGTTTTCATGCTAGTCAATATTATGTATTTTGATCAAGATTATAGAATAAATGCACCGTGATATCTACAATACAAAATAAATAAAAATTGAAAAATACATATTTTCTCAAAACGTGCATGTTGACTTTTGAAAAAACTAATACACCTTATATTTTAGAATGGA
>NC_041380.1:13405623-13417873 GCF_002162155.2 Triticum dicoccoides
GCACAGTCTCTTTTTCTATTTGGTTACACACCCAGTATATTAAAAGATAGACTAGATGGAAGTATGGGGTATGGTGCAATCAACCCCTCTATTACAGATGGATTGCAAATAGAAGGGTAGGTTATTGTTCCTGCACAATCTCTTTTTCTATTTGGTTACACACCCAGTATATTAAAAGATAGACTAGATGGAAGTATGTTGTCGCCCTCCTTCGGACTCTGCCACAAAAAGATGCAGTTAGAGCAACTCTAGCAGACCCCGCGCAAAACGCGTTTGCAGTTTCACGAAAATCGCATTTGCGGGTCGAAAACTAACGCGGCCGAACAGATACTGTAAAAGAAACTGTAAATCTGGAGTAAAGAACTCCTTCCTCTGGTCCGGCCTCTGCCGCCCCGTCCTCCAGCCGGCCGTGCCCAATCCCGTCGGCCGCGTCCCGTAGCCCGCAGGCCATGCCCCGTCGCCCGTCGGCCGCGCCCCATCGCCCATCGGTCGCGCCCCATCACCGCGCCGGCGGCGCCTAGCCTCGCCGGCCACGCCCCGTCGCCTCTGTCGTCCACGCCCAGCCTTGTCGGCCATGCCCCGTCGCCTCCGTCGTCCGCGCCTTGCTCTATTGCCAGGCGAGATGTGCCAGTTTGCCTGCCGCGTCTGGAGGATTCCGACGGCCAGGCTGAGGTCATGGGAGGCCACGACGATGTCGAGCTCGTCCAATTCGAACCGGCGCCGATTGATTGCGGCGTCTAGCAGCCTTTTCTGATGTGCGGTGATGAATTCCGGCGAGTTTAAGGCGGATTCCGGCAAACTCCGTGGCGGCGTGTTTGCTCCGACGTGGTTTGACCGGTATACGGTGCCCCCTAGATTCGGCCTTCCAACCTCCAAAGATAAGGGTTTCGGGTGTGCTTTTGCGGTGGCCCTTAAAAATTTTATGGGTTGGGCCACTTTTACTATTGGGGAACGTAGCAGAAATTCAAAATTTTCCTACGTGTCACCAAGATCCATCTATGGAGAAACCAGCAACGAGGGAAGGAGAGTGCATCTACATACCCTTGTAGATCGCTAAGCGGAAGCGTTCAAGAGAACGGGGTTGATGGAGTCGTACTCGTCGTGATCCAAATCACCGATGATCCTAGTGCCGAACGGACGGCACCTCCGTGTTCAACACACGTACAGCCCGGTGACGTCTCACATGCCTTGATCCAGCAAGGAGAGAGGGAGAGGTTGAGGAAGACTCCATCCAGCAGCAGCACAACGGCGTGGTGGTGGTGGAGGAGCGTGGTGATCCAGCAGGGCTTCGCCAAGCACCACGAGATATGAGGAGAAAGAGAGGTAGGGCTGCGCCAGGGAGAGGTCAAGAACTCATATGTTGGCAGCCCCAAAGACCTCAACTATATATAGGGGAGAGGGAGGGGGTTGTGCCCCACCTACGGTTCCACCCTAGGGGCGGCGGCCAGCCCAGATCCCATCTGGTGGGGCGGCCAAGGGGAGGGGAGAGGGAGGCGCACCAGGTATGGGCCTTAGGGCCCATCTGCCCTAGGGTTTGCCCCCTTTCCCTCTTCCTTGCGCCTTGGGCCTTGGTGGGGGGGGCACCAGCCCACCTGGGGCTAGTCCCCTCCCACACTTGGCCCATGCATCCCTCCGGGGCTTGTGGCCCCACTTGGTGGACCCCCGGGACCCTCCCGGTGGTCCCGGTACATTACCGATAAAACCCGAAACTTTTCCGGTGACCAAAACAGGACTTCCTATATATAAATCTTTACCTCCGGACCATTCTGGAACTCCTCGTGACGTCCGGGATCTCATCCGGGACTCCGAACAACATTCGGTAACCACATACAAACTTCCTTTATAACCCTAGCGTCATCGAACCTTAAGTGTGTAGACCCTACGGGTTCGGGAACCATGCAGACATGACCGAGACGTTCTCCGGTCAATAACCAACAGCGGGATTTGGATACCCATGTTGGCTCCCACATGCTCCATGATGATCTCATCGGATCAACCACGATGTCAAGGACTTAATCAATCCCGTATACAATTCCCTTTGTCTATCGGTACGATACTTGCCCGAGATTCGATCGTCGGTATCCCGATACCTTGTTCAATCTCGTTACCGGCAAGTCTCTTTACTCGTTCCGTAACACATCATCCCGTGATCAACTCCTTGATCACATTGTGCACATTATGATGATGTCCTACCGAGTGGGCCCAGAGATGCCTACCTTCGTCCTTCCTCTTTCTTCTTCCGTGGTCGAGCTTTAAGTCTTAACTTCATACCTTACAACTCAGGCAAGAACTCCTTCTCTGACTGATCCATCTTGAACACCTTCAAGATCATGTCAAGGTATGTGCTCATTTGAAAGTACCATTAAGAATTTTGATCTATCCTTATAGATCTTGATGCTCAATGTTCAAGTAGCTTAATCCAGGCTTTCCATTGAAAAACACTTTCCAAATAACCCTATATGCTTTCCAGAAATTCTACGTCATTTCTGATCAACAATATGTCAACAACATATATTTATCAGAAATTCTATAGTGCTCCCACTCACTTCTTTGGAAATACAAGTTTCTCATAAACATTGTATACACCCAAAACTTTGATCATCTTATCAAAGCATACATTCCAACTCCGAGATGCTTACTCCAGTCCTTAGAAGGATTGCTGGAGCTTGGCATACTTGTTAGCATCTTTCAGGATTGACAAAACCTTCCGGTTGTATCACATACAACCTTTCCTCAAAAATCGTCGAGGAAACAATGGTTTTTGGCATCCTATCTGCAAGATTTCACAAATAATGCAGTAATTGCTAATATAATTCCAACAGACTCTTAGCATCGCTACGAGTGAGAAAGTCTCATCGTAGTCAACTCCTTGAACTTGTCGGAAAACATCTTAACGACAAGTCGAGCTTTCTTAATGGTGATACTTGTTGGGGAGCGTTGCAGAAAACAAAAATTTTCCTACGGTTTCACCAAGATCCGTCTATGAGTTCATCTAGCAACGAGTGATCGGATGCATCTACATACCTTTGTAGATCGCGAGCGGAAGCGTTCAAAGAACGGGGATGATGTAGTCGAACACGACTTGATCCAAATTACCGGAGATCCTAGCACCGAACGGACGGCACCTCCGCGTTCAACACAGTACCGTCAGCGTAACGTCTCCTTCTTCTAGATCCAGCAAGAGGGGAGGAGAGGTTGAGGAAGATGGCTCCAGCAGCAGCACGACGGCGTGGTGGTGATGGAGCTGCAGTACTCCGTCAGGGCTTCGCCAAGCACTATGGAGGAGGAGGATGTGTTGGAGAGGGAGAAGGAGGCAACCAAAGGCGTGGACGAAAAGCCCTCCTTCCCCCACTATATATAGGAGGGCCAAGGGGGGGGGGGCGCCGGCCCTAGGAGATCCAATCTCCTAGGGGGGCGGCGGCCAAGGGAGGTTTCCCTCCCCCCCAAGGCACCTAGGAGGTGCCTTCCCCTCCTAGGACTCTTCCTCCTTGAAACCCTAGGCGCATGGGCCTCTTGGGGCTGGTGCCCTTGGCCCATGTAGGCCAAGGCGCACCCCCTTACAGCCCATGTGTCCCCCCGGGACAGGTGGCCCCACCTGGTGGACCCCCGGGACCCTTCCGATGGTCCCGGTACAATACCGATGACCCCGAAACTTGTCCCGATGCCCGAAACAGGACTTCCCATATATAAATCTTTACCTCCGGACCATTCTGGAACTCCTCGTGACGTCCGGGATCTCATACGGGACTCCGAACAACATCTGGGTTACTGCATATACATATCCCTATAACCCTAGCGTCACCGAACCTTAAGTGTGTAGACCCTACAGGTTCGGGAGATATGTAGACATGACCGAGACGACTCTCTGGTCAATAACCAACAGCGGGATCTGGATACCCATGTTGGCTCCCACATACTCCACGATGATCTCATCGGATGAACCACGATGTCGAGGATTCAAGCAACCCCGTATGCAATTCCCTTTGTCAATCGGTATGTCACTTGCCCGAGATTCGATCGTCGGTATCCCAATACCTCGTTCAATCTCGTTACCGGCAAGTCACTTTACTCGTACCGTAATGCATGATCCCATGATCAGACACTTGGTCACTTTGAGCTCATTATGATGATGCATTACTGAGTGGGCCCAGTGATACCTCTCCGTCATACGGAGTGACAAATCCCAGTCTTGATCCGTGTCAACCCAACAGACACTTTCGGAGATACCCGTAGTATACCTTTATAGTCACCCAGTTACGTTGTGACGTTTGGCACACCCAAAGCACTCCAACGGTATCCGGGAGTTACACGATCTCATGGTCCAAGGAAAGGATACTTGACATTGGAAAACTCTAGCAAACGACACTACTAGGAAAAGGCCTACTAATGGCGCACCTAATTTGGCCATTAATGGCGCATGAGTGGTGCGCCATTAGTAGCACGCCATTAGTATATTTTACTAATGGCGCACCACGGGTGCGCCATTGGTATCTGGTATACTAATGGCGCACCTCAGATGCGCCATTAGTATATACAACAGTGTGCCATTAGTATGCCTCCCAGGGGGCCATGTATACCCAGGTGCTTTGGCATACTAATGGCGCACGACAACGAGATGCGCCATTAGTAAGTTCGGCATACTAATGGCGCACTGTCTAATGATGCGCCATTAGTATCCTTTGGCATACTAATGGCGCACTATGGTGTGATGCGCCATTAGTATGAATATTAAGTTTTTTTTAATTTTCTGTTTTTTGCACAGGTTACAAAATGTATAATTGGACAAAATATAAACAGCACACATCAACAACAGATTCATCGAATACAATAGAAGATTAGTCTCTGAATACAATTCATCATTTTAGTCTCCGAATACAATTCATCATATTAGTCTCCGAATTGAAAAGACCGAACAAAGATAGAACATTATATTACAAGTCTCGAGACCGCGAGTTTGTCTTCACATTACAAGTCGATATCGACCATCTAAACTACCATCACATAGAAGAGAGCTGCGGTCATCACGATGAGCATCATCACGATGAAACTCGTCTTCATCCGGTTCCTCCAACGCTCCCTCCCCTCTCCTGCTAGATAGCGGGTGTATCTAGATCCGGCCTCGGCCCTAGTGGCGTACCCTTTGTAACTGTTACCACTGAATCGGTGAACCTGTCTCCGACACTCCTCCCAGTCGTCGTAGACTCCGGGAACCTTACCCTTGTACACGACATACCACGGCATCGCTATGCAGTAGCCAAACGAAACATTAGTACCAATTCACAGACAATACATAAGCAATATATAAGTATGCAACAGAACGATTGGAAGAGAAAAGCAAGACATTAATAGCATCGATTACATCTTAAGTTGAACGACTCTCGAAACCAAAGAGACATACTACAAGTTCATTAAAGTTTAATTACAACATGAGCCAATCGATGTTTCAGAACTAGACACAGCATAACTGCTTTCGACTCGACTCAAGGGACCGGAGCATGGATGAAGCCGCCGTCTATCATGGGAGTCATGAAAGAACGGGCGTTGTCAGCCTGCATTTGTAGGATTGTGTCGATGTCACTGTTGGACGGTTGATTTCTGAGGTAGAACTGCCCCGAGGTACGAAGGACATCTTGATGGATGATTTCCGCAAACTCCAACTGGATGCGAAAGAATTCTTGTCTGATGTTCGCGTCCTGGATTGCTGACACGCTCGCGGCCCAATCTTTGAGTCTACTCGGTAGCAGAAGGTGATGATGGTCCCGTACGATCGCCCGCATGTGATGGATGGCATAGTAGGCACCCTTCTGACCGCCAGGCGGCTGCTTGACGCAGCAGAACATCGTATTGTGGGAGAACACGTGCTTGCCGTACTTACGAATAGGCCTGGTAAAGGTGCCTCCAGATTTGACGTAGCCGGGGAGAACATCATCAAGAACCTTCTTGACATTTGTGTAGTCTACGTTCGATTGACGGTCCGGGTCGAAATACGTGGCCATGGAATATTTGGGGCTTAGGAGGATGAGCGTGCAATGTGTGTCACTGCAGAAAACACGGAATGTTAAAAGAAAAACGATCGAAATCTAAGAATTCATATGTTACGGGGCGATTGAGGGGAGGACTTACTCGGGAAAGTAAGGCACGAGGAAGTTATCCTTATCTTGGTTTGCCAGAATGACGCCTTCGAGGTAAGAACTCGCGACTTGCCGGTCCCCAGCGCTGCCCAAGATCTTGGCACGTTGTAGACGGGGTCGACTATCACGATGTCCGGGGTCTTGTCGCGAATGATCCGCATCTCCATACTCAGCGAAAATAGCCGAACGAAGGTGTAGTGCAGCGGATGAAGGTTCAACATAGCGTGGATGTCATCAAACCGCAGGATGATCGTACCCCCAATGGAGTTATCCACAAAGCCCTTGCCCTCTGGCACCTTGGCCGCAAAAACCGGGTATGCCACATCCTTCTCTCCGAGATGCCGCTTCTCCAAAGAAAGAACACTGTTATGCAGACTCCGCATAGCACCGGTTGCAGCATCGAGCAAATTTCTCGGTAGCATCGGCCTACCCGCCACATGCACCCTCCTCAAGATATCCTCAGGTGAAGGTGGCCCGTCTTGAGCACGGATCGTAGTCGGTACCGGCTGGCCCGCACCCTTGTTAGTCTTTCTTTTGCGTGCCTTCTTCTTCTCCTGTAATGGGACCGAGTTCTGCTCACAGACCGCCTTCTTGAGTGTGTTGGGGCTGATCATATTTCGCACCTCGCCTATCTGAGGCTCGGTGAAGTCGGCAGCTGGAGGCGTCTCCTGAGAGCTGAACTGCAGACGACGCCTGTTGCAACTTGGCTTCTCCGCGGTACCAGCTAGATCGCGCACGTCTTTTGTTGGGTTGGGTTCTTGAGAAGGAGGCCCCATGAAGTCGCCACCGTACCCATGATCGGCAAAGTACTGATCGTCGTTGGCAAATGTATCGTCGTCATCGTCGTTTTGATCCTGTGCCATATGCATGTTTGGATCCAGTGGCATAGGGATGTCTGACACCGTTGCGGCGGTCTTGCCATGGGGCCGACTTGGCGGCGGCACGATTGGCGGTGTTGTCTTTGGGGTGGTGTCCCCCGCCCCCAAACAAATCTGGCTCTTCGGCCAAAGCAGGGGCCAGCTCAGGCAAGCGCTGAGGGTCATCACGTCATCATCGTCGGCCCCGACGGGTCGAATCGGAGGTAACAACTCGTCGCAGCCTGGCAGCACCCGAACCAGTTGAACCCTAAACAAGTTGGGTGGCATCTGGGTACCGTGGAACAAGGGGTTGCCCGGTTGAACGATTTTGCCCTTGGCGACATCGACCAACTCGTTGTTCAGGAAGTGCAGGAGAGTCCACGGAACGTCGGCGGCGCCCTGCGAAAACATGTAGGGCGTCAGGGATGCCCAGTCAAAGGCAAGGAGATGAAGTCCTCGGCCGAGAGAGGCTTAATTAGTTACCGTGATGATGGCGTCGAGCTCGGCTAATGTCGAGGCACCGCCAACGGCGGGCGTGCAGTTGATGGAGGGGCCGCTTGCTGCAAAGGTGCCGGCCGGCGTACACCCGGGTGCATTAAGCTCCCGTGCCGCCTCCGCCGGAGACACCAATGCCGCCTCCGCCGGAGACACCAATGGCCCCGCCATTGCGTTCTGCGAATTGCTGGCCGTGAAGCTACGAATCGGGGGCGGCCCCTGTTGGCCGCCCGCAATCCACGCACTAATCCCCTGGATCAAGGTAGGCACAATGGCGGTGATCGTTGCTCCGAGTTGTTGTTGCACTTGCTCTTGGACAATCTCCGGAATCCGCGCCACCTGTGCCCTGAGTTCTTGAACCTCGCGCGCCTGGCTTTCCGAGCTGGTCTTTTTCTCCTTTCGCCCACCAGTGTTATAGTATGACGACCATTTTGTCGACAAGCCTTTGCCGGCCACACGACCAGCTGACGTCGGCTTACTGAGCTTATCCTTGTTCTTCATTACATTCAACGCCCTATTTAGAGTGGTGTCCCAAGGGTTGCTCTTAGTCGACCCCGCGCTACTGCTTTCAGTCGCCTGCGGAAGGAATGTGAACCATTTAGAAATTTGGCTTCATTAATTAGAATGCAACCATATGGAGCTAATTACGCGGGGGTGTATTCCTTACCAGAACAAGCTCAAGCGCCCTGTTCTTCGGATCCGTGGTAAGCTCCTTTGTTTTTGGGTCCTTCTTGTACCGGGCCCTGACAAAGTTCCTGGTCTGCTTGTCACGGTATTTATCGAAGAGGGGCGGTAGGCCTTGCTCGGCACGGTCCGCCTCCTCCTTGTCCCATATAGGCTCCGCCACTCTGTAACCGCCGGGACCGAGTGTGTGTTCCCCTAAGTTCAGCTCCCGCATTTCTTTCCCCCACCTACTTGATTCGGAGCTTGCGGTGCTCGAGCAATTGATCTTGAAGTCGTTGTAGTCATCTTCGGTGATCGAAGGATTTTTCTCCTTGATCTTCTCATAACTCTCACCTTTCTCGATCATTCTCTTCACATTGCTTTTCCAAGTAGACAGGGCCGTGCTCATCTTCGTGAGGGCAGCATTGTTCACTTTATTCCCTTTGAGGCTTGTGTTTTCAAATTCAGCGGGGAACTTGTATCGTTCGTGCAGCTTCGTGAAGAGGAGGTTGCGCAAATTCCCTCGGTCAGGATGCCTGAGGTTCTCGGTGTTAATCGAGACGGTGCTCCGGAGAATGCACCCGAGCTGAAGCGAGTACCCCTTGACTATTCGTTCGGGCGCCGTTGGATTCCCATTGGAGTCCACTTCAGTAACTTCCTCCTTGAGGGTGCGGAGCACGGTCGGGCACCGGTCCTTCCGTTGCCTCTTCGGTTGGCTGCCATCTGTGTGTGCTCCGCCATCATCAGTGGTGGCATCCTCGGCAGCACCATCAGTGGTGGCATCAGTGGGGTCATCCTCGGCGGTACCATCAGTGGTCTCAGGATCGGTGGGAAGGCGGCGTCCTCATACAAGTGAGGTTGTTCCTCCATCTCCTGGGACAGCTCCCAGAATTCTTGCCGCCCGAACCCCCGGCCTCATCATTGTTGGCCATGTTTCTCTATAAATAGGAACAAAGTTTGGTCAAAAAGTTGGTTATTGTCAAGGAACAAGATCTCTAAGTTGACCAAATAACCTAATTCTCGAGGAATGTCGCCAAAAAGTTGGTTATTGTCAAGGAACAATTGAGAGATGTTTGTGATATTGCCTAGGTGTTTTGGGATAGAACCTGTTAGTGTGTTGTTGCTAAGGTCCAAGTCCACATTCTCAGGGTAACCTAGTTCTTGAGGGGTGTGTCTAGAAAGTTGGTTGCTACAAAGATACAAGGTTGTGAGTTTGGTCAAATTGCCTATGATGTTTGTGATATTGCCTTGGATCTTGAAGGCACTGTTGCATGATGTAGTGGTACAGCCAGCATGGGACCTCATCTTTGCAGGCTAATTTTCTAGATTGTAACACTGGGATTTGTGCACAAGCTAAGCTAGCTAAGACAGTAGCTTCCTTGCAACCCACAAAAGACAAAGGAAAAGGGGTGAAAAGGGGGAGATGGTTAGCTTTGATGAGCAGGCAACATCTTCCTAACCCCCTTCTTCTTGTCTCCTCTCACTATCTCTCTCACACACATCGCAAGCAAGGGTGTCTGAGTGTGTAAAAAAATACTAAACTAATCCAACCACTAAAGCAAATTAATTTTTATTTCGGTTGAGAATCGGGCACCTTCTAGGTCAAGAAAATTGGGCATGACCTTTGCTAATTTTCTTGACCTTGGAGTGCCCCATTTCTCAACCGAAACGGAAATTAATCAACATTTCAGGAGAAAGGGATCATTTTAGAAGATCACAATTAGCAGCAGCATCACTTGACAAAATCACAACTAGCAGCAGCAACTCGCAGATAGCAGCAGCAGCATCACTTGACAAGTAGTACAGCAGCAGCAGCCGCATGCATGCACTGGTCCATGGCACAAAGTCCATGACCCAGAACAGAGCACTTTACTAAAAATGAAGAAGAAAAAAGGCATGCATGCACTGGTTGTAGCAAATCATCACTTCTGAATCAAAACAACAATTAGGACAAGGAAATTATGACACACTTCTGAAGAAAAAATGATTTGTGTAATCTGGTTGTTACTCTTACAGTTGCATAAATTGAAAAAAAATTGATTTGTGTGATCTGGGTTACAGCATCAGCAACCTTGCATTTCATTTTATACAAAAGAGCTCACAAAGGCCATGTCATGCTTGGCAATATTTGTTTACTGAAACTAAATGAACATTTTACTGGTAGTGTACTGATAATGTAATCTAGCTATTGTACTGATATTTCTGTTTCTTTGAACATTTTACTGTCAATAAAAATGATGTACTGCTGCTTTCAGTTAATTCAAATTAGCTAAAACCTTTTACTGTCAAATAGTGATAATGTTTACTCTATGAAATAAACTACTCCTCCTCTCTTCTCTTCTTCAGTTAATTAGGAATAGTTTTAGAGGTAACTAACTGAAACTATTTATCATGTTGACAACAGTAGCATGTGGACCTATCATGGTGATTTCATATCAAAATAGAGGAGTACTCATGTTCATTTGGAGAACTCATACAACAATTGTTATGCATCAAACTTGGGATCAACAGTAGCATGTGACAAACAAATTATACATTAGGAATAAAGCATCAACTTTGTCAAGCGTATGAAATTGCTTAGGTTCAACAGAAAACAAAAATGCCCCGTCAATTTTCAATGCCCTGTTTAATTGACCAAACAAGTGTTTTCATAGGCATAATACAGCAGCACAGCCCCATAATGATACCACGGGCCCCTGTATCATTGTAAATAGACAAGTAGTACTGTCCATCATGTATTATCTAATACTATATATTCTTGCTAGGAGGAAGACCAACTTTCTGGGTAACTAGTGTATAAACTAAACAGTATAGTCAATATCAGCCTGACAAAACAGAACTGAAAGCATTCTGAGGTTGAACAGAAACCTAATCAGGCAGTTTTACTAGACAAAGACGGCAGCAAACAAAATAACAGGCCAACCAATGAAACCTAAAGAAGAATGATCCAATTGACATCAAAGTACACGTTGACACTCACATTCCACAAGAAAATTGACAGCCTGACCAACGAAACCTAAAGAAGCATGATCCAATTGACAGCAAGTATACATCAACACACCTAGCATCACCATCTAGTCATAAAGCGCGTCCAGTTCATAATTACACCTAGTCAAGAGTCAAGACAAGCTTAACTTTCAGGAAAGTTGATGCACATTTCCACGAAAGCCCACCAAACAAATTGCATCAGTTTCATAATTTGTAACGCAAAGGTGCAATGGATCCAAATAAACTTGCATGTGAGAAACCTAAACCTAAAGATGGTCCAACTGACAAGGGGTGCCCATCAATGGGCATGCAGGCTCACTCGAACCTTCCAGGAAGGTTATGACAATAATATAAATCCCAACCTAAGTTAGTCCTGAAAAGGTCTAATGGATCGAAATAAACATGTGCAATTTAGAGAACTACAGAAAACAGTCAACACCACCAAACAGTAGGAATGCAGATATCACCAACGACCAGCATGACTAGAGTCCTACTAATCTAGATATGCTTGCACATCAGAAACATTCAGAAATCAAAATTTAACAGAAGTGACATGTTGCTGTGCAGAATTAGTCATGCATAGGTGTTTCACATACAGAGGGGAGTTCTTGATTAGTTAAGAAAAGCTCAAATTTCAGGAAAGTTAATCCATATTTCCAGAAAGTAAATTCAGATGCAAAATGAGTACATTACCAGAAAGTAAATAAGCTTGAATGACAAGTACGCTCGAGAGGAGTGTGGCGGGCTGCTGCAATGGAGAAGGGGCTAGGCATGGTCAGACTGGATTGGATCTTGTAGCATAGAATCATCACAAACGAGGGACGGGGCAGCAATGCAACCAACCTAGGGTTAGGATGGATAGAAGCAAGCAGTCGAGGGGGGAGGGGGCAGCTCACCTGGCTTGGCATCGAGGGAGAGGAGGAGCCGCTCTGCTTGCTTGGCGTCGAAGGGGAGGAGGAGCCGCTCTGCTTGCCTGGCGTCGAGGGGGAGGAGAAGCCCCTCTGCTTGCGTCGAGGCGGTGGTTGGAGACGTCGGGCGTCGAGGCGCAGGGGCGCAGGGGCAAGGGGCGGCGTCGAGGCGTCGGGGCAAGGGGCGGCGTCGCGGCGTCGGGGCGGC
>NC_041380.1:13418371-13418987 GCF_002162155.2 Triticum dicoccoides
GAGGAGAGGGCGGCGTCGCGGCGTCGGGGCGTCGCGGCGGAGAATAGGATGACGAGGCGGCGTCGAGGCGGCGTCGGGGCGGCGTCGAGGCGGCGGGGCGGCGTCGGGGCGGCGTCGAGGCGGCGGCGTCGGGAGAGGAGAGGGGAAGGGGATCGAGGGCGAGGGCGAGGGAGAGGAGAGGGGAAGGGGATCGAGGGCCGGGGAGGAAGTATGGATGGTGGGGGCGGCACAATACTAATGGCGCACCACACCTCGGTGCGCCATAAGTACATCCATACTAATGGCGCACCACACCTGGTGCGCCATTAGTATTTTTTTTTGATTTCTGCTCAAGCCAACAGGTTATCTTCCACCTGACCTGATCCACATCAAGTTCCCTCTACTAGCTCGATTGGTTAGCAGCCAGTTCTCACACCAGGAGGTCTTGGGTTCGATTCCCAGGCTCCACAATTTTTTTTATGCATTTAAAATGCTGTTTGATACTTATTTGTGTTTAAATATGTTCAAACTTGTTTAAATCATATCAGTAATATTTTTTATAAGATAATAATATTTTTGTAAAAAATATCATCAAACAGTAATGCGGGTGGAGCGGGGGAGGGTGCGGGGGGTCGGC
>NC_041380.1:13418997-13453006 GCF_002162155.2 Triticum dicoccoides
GGGGGAGGGTGCGGGGGGTGCGGGGGGTCGGCGGCGGCGGTTGAGTAGGGGAGGGGTGCGAGGGGTCGGCGGCGGCGGTTGAGTAGGGGAATCGAGGGTGCGGGGGGTCGGCGGCGGCGGCCGGTGGACCGGGGGGTGCTCGGCGGCGAGGGGGACCGAATCTGGCGAGGTGGGATAGCGATCGAGATGGAGGGGGATCGAGACCGAGTGTCCATGAAATTTAAAAATATTCATGATAATTCAAAAAGTGCCCATGAAATACAATCGAGAAATGAAGGCTACGATTTAAATACAATCGATCTTAGCTTGCTATCTGTTCACAATCTTCTTGCCCTTCTTTTTCGCAAATGGAGTTCTTCTGTGGAACGGACGTCCTTTAGGTAGGGTGGTCCTGCTTCTTCTTGTGGTGTATGCTGCTACTTCATCATCGTCGTCATGTTCGATCCTCGGGTCGCCGTACTTGTCGAAGTCTTGCTCATTGGCTACTCCATCCATTCCGATGATCTTCCTTTTGCCTCTCCTCACGACAACACGACTGGGCTTTGACGGGTCGGTAATGAAGAAGCATTGGTCCACTAGGGAAGCCAGTACCCATGGCTCATTTTTCGCGGTGACGTTTGCGCCCGCGGTCTTGGATTTGGCTTCGGGTATAACCATGGTGGTGAAATACTGGTCTTCTTTTAGGACGCTCTTGGCCCATCTGACACGGAACATCAGGACCTTCTCTCCAGCGTAGCTCAGCTCCCAGATCTCCTCGATCCTTCCGTAGTATCTGTCCTTATCGTTACCGGTGTAGGATTCCATTGTTACCCTGGAGTTCTGATAACCATCGCTCTTCATGTCCTTGGCCTCGGTGTAGAATGTGTAGCCGTTGATATTGTACGCCTCATAGGTCATCAGGTTGTGCTCGGCGCCCTGTGACAAGGCGAATATGAGTTGTTCTTCCGCGGAAGAATCCTCATGTAAAGGGTACGACAGAAGCTTCTGCTTGAACCAACGCGTGAAACATGAGTTGTGCTCTTTGAGTATATCTCCGTCCATCCTCTGTTGGCCTCGATCATTGTACGTCTTCTTAATAAAGGTTTTGTGCTCTACCACCCAAGGATCGACCACGTCTATGTGTTGTAGCGCGACTAGGTTTGCTCTTTCAAATTCGGTGAGTCGACCCTCGAAGTCGACATGCATTTCGCGACGACTCTCACGGTGACCCCATCCAGCGAGCCTGCCGAGGTGCCTGTTGACGGGCAGACCAACGGGGTTCTCGATGCCTAGATAATTCGTGCAGTAGGAGATGCACTCTTCGGTCAGAAAGCCCCTGGCTATGCTTCCCTCTGGACGTGACATGTTGCAAACGTATCCTTTGATGACACCATTCATCCTTTCGAACGGCATCATGCTGCGCAGGAACGTCGGCCCGAGTTGGATGATATCGTCCATGATATGGACTAGCAGATGCACCATAACGTCGAAGAATGCGGGCGGGAAGTACATCTCAAGCTCGCATAGTATCACCACGATCTCTTCCTTTAGCCTTCTGAGTTGCCTCACGCCAACAGACTTCCGAGAGATGACGTCGAAAAAGATGCATAGGCCAAATAGGGTTTCACGGACGTGCGCGTCCATGATCCCACAGATTGCAACTGGAAGTATCTGCGTCATCAGCACGTGACAGTCGTGAGACTTCATCCCGCTGAACTTCAGCTTCGCTGGGTCTAGGTATCTGCTTATCTTCCCCGCGTAACCGTAAAGAAGTTTTACTCCTACGAGGCAGGTGAAAAACTGCTCGATCTCCTCCTGACTTAGAGTGAAGCACGCGGGAGGGTAGTCATTTCCGGTCTTCTTGGCCTTTTTACCTTTGCCACGACTTTCCGTGTCCTGCTTCGTCTCATCATCATCATCATCATCATCATCATCATCATCATATATAGCGTGAAGCTCTTGCCTGATGCCCATTGATTTCAAGTCTGCCCTTGCTTTCGGCCCATCTTTGGTCCTCTCTGGCATGTTGAGCAGGGTACCAAGGAGACTCTCGCACACGTTCTTCGTGATATGCATGACATCAAGGCTGTGAGGCACACGGTGGATCTTCTAGTACGGCAAGTCCCAGAAAACAGACCTCGTTTTCCATACCTTCAGCAGCTCCTCGTTTTCCATACCTTCAGCAGCTCCTCGTACGCGGGCTTATTTCCCGGCGCTGGCGCCTTTTGCTTCTTTCCCGGCAGTGGGCAGTCTTTCCAATTTTTCAACAGCTTGTCTATTTCCTCACCGCTCCTCATACGCGGGCGTCCTCGGGGTTCGGTTTCACCATCGAACAGATCCTTGCGTTTTATCCACGGGTCATCGTCGCGAAGCCACCTTCGATGTCCCATGAACACGGTTTTCAAAGACCCGGGATCTCTATCTAGCTGGCGATACGTTGTGTCATCCATGCACCTGACGCATCCAGAAAATCCGTGGACCACCTGCCCCGCGACATATCCGTAACCGAGATAGTCGTGCACCGTCGTGAGCAGCGCGGCTCTCATAGGGAAATATTCTTTCTCTGCGGCGTCCCACGTATTGGCTGGCGTTTTCCACAGTGTTTTCAAGCTCCTCTTTCAGCAGCCCCAGATACAGATTGATGTCGTTCCCTGGTTGTTTCGGTCCTTCAATTAGCATACTCATGTGAATGTACTTCCTCTTCATGCACAACCAGGGGGGAAGGTTGTACATCCACACAAACATAGGCCAGGTGCTATGTGTGCTTTTCTGGCTGCCAAACGGATTGACTCCATCGGTGCTTGCGCCCAGCACGATGTTCCTTGGATCGTTCCCAAATTCTGGGTCTTCGAAGTTCAACGCTTGCCACTGGCTCGCATCCTTAGGGTGACTCAGCATCTTGTCTTTTTTATCTATCTCCGGATCATTTGCGTCATCTTCTCGCTTCTTCTCCTCCCTATCCGCGTGCCAACGCAGGAGCTTTGCTACCTTAGGGTCCGCGAAATACCGCTGCAGACGAGGAGTGATCGGTAAGTACCACACCACTTTTTGAGGAGCTTTCTTCCTCTTCTTGTATCGAGTGACGCCGCACACCGGACATATGGTAGACTCCGCGTGCTCGTCCCGATAAATGATGCAATTGTTCATGCACACATGGTATTTCACGTGCGGTAAATCCATAGGACACACGATTTTCTTCGCCTCCTCCAAACTGGTCAGGCACTTGTTCCCCTCGGGAAGACGTTCGTGCCAGAATGACATGTTCTCGTCGAAGCATGCGTCGGTCATTTTGTGTTTTACCTTCATCTCCAGAGCCATGAGCGTTACTTTCAGGCGGGTATCCTCGGGCCTGCATCCTTTGTACAATGGAGTAACCGCGTCTAACTCAAGTTGATCCATCTTGGCTTTCTCTCGGGCGGCAACTCTTGCGTTATCCGTGTGCTTGAGAAGCAGCTCTTGAATATGAGGGTCCTGCACCCAGCCCATCGATGGTCCAGTGTCTTCTGCTCCGCCGGCATCATCATCTTCATGATCATGCCCGTCGACTGCTCCGGCATCTTCCTCATCATCATGTCTTGCATCTTCTACATGATGACTGTGTACAACATCACCATCGTGATCATCTCCTCGGGATTCTTCGTCTTCTCGCCCGCCCGAGCCGCGGTGGTTGTCTTTCTGCCCTTCCTCATTTCTTGCCCGGCCCCCATGGACGACTTCGTAGTCATCTTCATCACCTTGCCACCGATAGCCATCCATGAAACCACGTAAGAGCAAGTGGTCCCGCACCTGCCCGGATTCCGGGTCCGCAATAAGGCTCTTTAGCTTGCATCTTCGACACGGACATCTTATCTCCGTCTCGTTCTTTTGAAGCATCTCGGCCTTCGCGGACCTCAAAAACCTATTCACGATGCCTTCGGTCATCATGCGGACCATGGTCACCTGCGGGGTAGAGCAAAACGATATTTTAGAACCAAGAAAAAATTTGGCATGACTTTCCCTAAAAATAGGACCAAAAAGAATGCTTAATGCCAAAATTCTCGCCGAAACGGAAATGAATCAACATTCCGGCAAAATATTGGCAACTATCAAATTTCAAATATCGGTACACCTCCAAACACAAACACATATGCAACACCACAAACATATGCAACACCACGAACATACATAGATCTAGCTAGGACATAAAAAGTGCATGTGCACATTGTTGTAGGGAGAACAACATAAATATAGCTTCCCCCCTTACTTACCTATCAAAACAAGGTAATTTAACCACTTAAATTGAATGAATCTATGGTGGAAATGAGGTGAAAAAGAGGAGGCACCCGAGACAAGGAGGAGGTGGAGAGAATGAAGTGGGGAGAAAGTGAGTGTGGGTAGGAGAGGCTGTCCAAAATATCTTGTTGCTGCCCACTTACTAATGGCGCACCAACTCTAAATGCGCCATTAGTAATCCAGGTTACTAATGGCGCACCTCCTGGTGCTGCGCCATTAGTAGTTTTGCAAAAAAAAAAAACTAATGGCGCACTGTCCTACAGTGCGCCATTACTAGTTTAAACTAGTAATGGCGCACGGTGGAACAGTGCGCCATTAGTAGTTTTGCAAAAAAGGGAATAAAAAATATAATAAAAAAACAACATTAGTGGCGCACTTTCCGGCTGGTGCGCCATTACTAGTTACAACTAGTAATGGCGCACTGTATCTGGATGCGCCATTAGTATGTTTGGACAGGCGCACTAGTTAAATTTTTTTTTTGATACTAATGGTTCACCCTGGGCCAGGTGCGCCATTAGTAGTTTCAACTCTAATGGCGTATCAGTAGGTGGTGCACCATTAGTATATACTAATGGCGCACCGCTTGTCTGGTGCGCCATTAGTATCAATCCCATCTATAGCCCTTTTTCTAGTAGTGCGAATTATACGATCTTGTGCTATGTTTAGGATTGGGTCTTGTCCATCACATCATTCTCCTAATGATGTGATCCCGTTATCGATGACATCCAATGTCCATAGTCAGGAAACCATGACTATCTGTTGATCAACGAGCTAGTCAACTAGAGGCTTACTAGGGACATGTTGGTGTCTATTATTCACACATGTATTACGATTTCCGGATAACACAATTGTAGCATGAATAAAGACAATTACCATGAACAAGGAAATATAATAAAAATGCTTTTATTATTGCCTCTAGGGCATATTTCCAACAGTCTCCCACTTGCACTAGAGTCAATAATCTTGTTACATTGTGATGAATCGAACACCCATGGAATTCTGGTGTTGATCATGTTTTGCCCTAGGGAGAGGTTTAGTCAACGGATCTGCTACATTCAGGTCCGTATGCACTTTACAAATATCTATGTCTCCATCTTGAAAATTTTCACGAATGGAGTTGAAGCGACGCATGATGTGCCTTGTCTTCTTGTGAAACCTGGGCTCCTTGGCAAGAGCAATAGCTCCAGTGTTGTCACAGAAGAGCTTGATCGGCCCCGACGCATTGGGTATGACTCCTAGGTCGGTGATGAACTCCTTCACCCATATTGCTTCATGTGCTGCCTCCGAGGCTGCCATGTACTCCGCTTCACATGTAGATCCCGCCACGACGCTCTGCTTGCAACTGCACCAGCTTACTGCCCCACCATTCAAAATATACACGTATCCGGTTTGTGCCTTAGAGTCATCCAGATCTGTGTCGAAGCTAGCGTCGACGTAACCCTTTACGACGAGCTCTTCGTCACCTCCATAAACGAGAAACATTTCCTTAGTCCTTTTCAGGTACTTCAGGATATTCTTGACCGCTGTCCAGTGTTCCTTGCCGGGATTACTTTGGTACCTTCCTACCAAACTTACGGCAAGGTTTACATCAGGTCTGGTACACAGCATGGCGTACATAATAGAACCTATGGCTGAGG
This sequence comes from Triticum dicoccoides, assembly GCF_002162155.2. Classification (NCBI taxonomy): domain Eukaryota; kingdom Viridiplantae; phylum Streptophyta; class Magnoliopsida; order Poales; family Poaceae; genus Triticum; species Triticum dicoccoides. Next base: position 13,424,886 of record NC_041380.1, read on the forward strand.
CATAGGGGATGACACTCATCTCTTCTATATCTTCTGCCGTGGTCGGACATTGAGCTGAGCTCAATTTCACACCTTGCAACACAGGCAAGAACCCCTTCTTTGACTGATCCATATTGAACTTCTTCAATATCTTATCAAGGTATGTGCTTTGTGAAAGACCTATGAGGCGTCTTGATCTATCTCTATAGATCTTGATGCCTAATATATAAGCAGCTTCACCAAGGTCCTTCATTGAAAAACTCTTATTCAAGTAGGCCTTGATGCTGTCCAAGAGTTCTATATTATTTCCCATCAAAAGTATGTCATCTACATATAATATGAGAAATGCTACAGAGCTCCCACTCACTTTCTTGTAAACGCAGGCTTCTCCATAAGTCTGCGTAAACCCAAACGCTTTGATCATCTCATCAAAGCGAATGTTCCAACTCCGAGATGCTTGCACCAGACCATAAATCGAGCGTTGGAGCTTGCACACTTTGTTAGCATTCTTAGGATCGACAAAACCTTCCGGCTGAATCATATACAATTCTTCCTTAAGGAAACCATTAAGGAATGTTGTTTTGATGTCCATTTGCCATATCTCATAATCGTAGAATGCGGCAATTGCTAACATGATTCGGACGGATTTTAGCTTCGCTACCGGTGAGAAAGTCTCATCGTAGTCAACCCCTTGAACTTGTCGATAACCCTTAGCGACAAGCCTAGCTTTATAGATGGTCACATTACCATCCGCGTCTGTCTTCTTCTTAAAGATCCATTTATTTTCTATGGCTCGCCGTTCAACGGGCAAGTCAGTCAAAGTCCATACTTCGTTTTCATACATGGATCCTATCTCGGATTTCATGGCTTCTAGCCATTTGTCGGAATCCGGACCCGCCATCGCTTCTTCATAGTTCGAAGGTTCACCGTTGTCTAACAACATGATTTCCAAGACAGGGTTGCCGTACCACTCTGGTGCGGAACGTGTCCTTGTGGACCTTCGAATTTCAGTAGGAGCTTGATCAGAAGTATCTTGATCATCATCAATAACTTCCTCTCTAGTTGGTGCAGGCACCTCAGGAACATTTTCTTGAGTTGTGCCATTTTCCGGTTCAAGAGGTAACACTTCATCAAGTTCTACTTTCCTCCCACTTACTTCTTTCGTGAGAAACTCTTTCTCTAGAAAGAATCCATTCTTGGCAACAAAGATCTTGCCTTCGGATCTGAGGTAGAAGGTATACCCAACAGTTTCTTTAGGGTATCCTATGAAGACGCATTTTTCCGACTTGGGTTCGAGCTTTTCAGGTTGAAGTTTCTTGACATAAGCATCGCATCCCCAAACTTTTAGAAATGACAACTTAGGTTTCTTACCAAACCATAATTCAAACGGTGTCGTCTCAACGGATTTCGACGGAGCCCTATTTAAAGTGAATGCGGCAGTCTCTAAAGCATAGCCCCAAAAAGATAGCGGTAAATCGGTAAGAGACATCATAGATCGCACCATATCTAATAGAGTGCGATTATGACGTTCGGACACACCATTACGCTGAGGTGTTCCAGGCGGCGTGAGTTGTGAAACTATTCCACATTTTCTTAAGTGTGTGCCAAATTCGTGACTCAAGTATTCTCCTCCACGATCTGATCATAGAAACTTGATTTTTCTGTCACGTTGATTCTCAACTTCACTCTGAAATTCCTTGAACTTTTCAAAGGTTTCAGACTTGTGTTTCATTAAGTAGACATACCCATATCTACTCAAGTCATCAGTGAGGGTGAGAACATAACGATAGCCACCGCAAGCCTCAACACTCATTGGACCGCACACATCAGTATGCATGATTTCCAATAAGTTGGTTGCTCGCTCCATTGTTCCTGAGAACGGAGTCTTGGTCATCTTACCCATGAGGCATGGATCGCACGTGTCAAATGATTCATAATCAAGAGACTCTAAAAGTCCATCTGCATGGAGCTTCTTCATGCGTTTGACACCTATGTGACCAAGGCGGCAGTGCCACAAGTATGTGGGACTATCATTATCAACTTTACATCTTTTGGTACTCACATTATGAATATGTGTAGCATTACGCTCGAGATTCATTAAGAATAAACCATTCACCATAGGAGCATGACCATAAAACATATCTCTCATATAAATAGAACAACCATTATTCTCAGATTTAAATGAGTAGCCATCTCGAATTAAACGAGATCCCGATACAATGTTCATGCTCAAAGCTGGCACTAAATAACAATTATTAAGGTTTAAAACTAATCCCGAAGGTAAATATAGAGGTAGCGTGCCGACGGCGATCACATTGACCTTGGAACCATTCTCGACGCGCATCGTCACCTCGTCCTTTCCCAGTCTCCGCTTATTCCGCAGCCCCTGCTTTGAGTTACAAATGTGAGCAACTGCGCCGGTATCAAATACCCAGGAGCTACTACGGGTACTAGTAAGGTACACATCAATTACATGTATATCATATATACCTTTTCTTTTGCCGGCCTTCTTGTCCGCTAAGTATTTGGGGCAGTTCCGCTTCCAGTGACCACTTCCCTTGCAATAAAAGCACTCAGTCTTGGGCTTGGGTCCATTCTTTGGATTCTTCCCAGCAGCTTGCTTGCCGGGCGCGGCAACTCCCTTGCCGTCCTTCTTGAAGTTCTTTTTACCCTTGCCCTTCTTGAACTTAGTGGTTTTATTCACCATCAACACTTGATGTTCCTTCTTGACTTCTACCTCTGCTGATTTCAGCATAGCAAATACCTCAGGAATGGTCTTTTCCATCCCCTGCATATTGAAGTTCATCACAAAGCTCTTGTAGCTTGGTGGAAGCGACTGGAGGATTCTGTCAATGACCGCATCATCCGGGAGATTAACTCCCAGCTGAGTCAAGCGGTTATGTAACCCAGACATAGTGAGTATGTGCTCACTGACAGAACCATTTTCCTCCATCTTACAGCTGAAGAATTTGTCGGAGACTTCATATCTCTCGACCCGGGCATGAGCTTGGAAAACCATTTTCAGCTCTTTGAACATCTCATATGCTCCATGTCTCTCAAAACGCTTTTGGAGCCCCGGCTCTAGGCTGTAAAGCATGCCACACTGAACGAGGGAGTAGTCATCAGCACGTGTCTGCCAAGCGTTCATAACGTCTTGTTCTGCGGGACGGGTGGATCACCTAGCGGTGCTTGTAGGACATAATCTTTCTTGGCAGCTATGAGGATGATCCTCAGGTTCCGGACCCAGTCCGTATAGTTGCTGCCATCATCTTTCAGCTTGGTTTTCTCTAGGAACGCGTTGATGTTGAGGACTACGTTGGCCATTTGATCTACAAGACATATTGCAAAGATTTTTAGACTAAGTTCATGATAATAAAGTTCATCTAATCAAATTATTCAATGAACTCCCAGTTAGATAGACATCCCTCTGCTAGTCATCTAAGTATAACATGATCCGAGTCAACTAGGCCGTGTTCGATCATCACGTGAGACGGACTAGTCAACGTCGGTGAACATCTTCATGTTGATCGTATCTTCTATACGACTCATGCTCGACCTTTCGGTCTTCTGTGTTCCGAGGCCATGTCTATACACATGCTAGGCTCGTCAAGTCAACCTAAGTGTTTGCATGTGTAAATCTGTCTTACACCCGTTGTATGTGAACGTTTTGAATCAAACACCCGATCATCACGTGGTGCATTGAAACAACAAACTGTCGCAATGGTGCACAGTTAGGGGGAACACTTTCTTGAAATTATTATGAGGGATCATCTTATTTACTACCGTCGTTCTAAGTAAACAAGATGCAAAACATGATAAACATCTCATGCAATCAAATAATAATAGTGACATGATATGGCCAATATCACATAGCTCCTTTGATCTCCATCTCGGGGCTCCATGATCATCTTGTCACCGGCATGACACCATGATCTCCATCATCATGATCTCCATCATCATGTCTCCATGAAGTTGCTCACCAACTATTACTTCTACTACTATGGCTAACGCATTTAGCAATAAAGTAAAGTAATTTACATGGCGTTTCTCAATGACACGCAGGTCATACAAAAATTAAAGACAACTCCTATGGCTCCTGCCGGTTGTCATACTCATCGACATGCAAGTCGTGATTCCTATTACAATAGCATGAACATCTCATACATCACATATAGATCATTCATCATTCATCACAACTTTGGCCATATCATATCGCAAAGCACTTGCTGCAAAAACAAGTTAGACGTCCTCTAATTGTTGTTGCAAGTTTTACGTGGCTGAAGTAGGGTTCTAGCAAGAACGTTTTCTTACCTACATGAAAGCCACAACGTGATTTGTCAACTTCTATTTACCCTTCATAAGGACCCTTTTCATCGAATCCGCTCCAACTAAAGTAGGAGAGACAGACACCCGCCAGCCACCTTATGCAACTAGTGCATGTTAGTCGGTGGAACCGGTCTCACGTAAGCGTACGTGTAAGGTTGGTCCGGGCCGCTTCATCCCACAATACCGTTGAAGCAAGATAAGACTAGTAACGGCAAGAAAGTTGACAACGTCTACGCCCACAACAAATTGTGTTCTACTCGCGCAAGAAGAACTACGCATAGACCTAGCTCATGATGCCACTGTTGGGGAACGTTGCAGAAAACAAAAATTTTCCTACGGTTTCACCAAGATCCATCTATGAGTTCATCTAGCAACGAGTGATCGGATGCATCTACATGCCTTTGTAGATCGCGAGCGGAAGCGTTCAAAGAACGGGGATGATGTAGTCGAACACGACGTGATCCAAATCACCGGAGATCGTAGCACCGAACGGACGGCACCTCCGCGTTCAACACGCGTACGGTCAGCGTAACGTCTCCTTCTTCTTGATCCAGCAAGAGGGGAGGAGAGGTTGAGGAAGATGGCTCCAGCAGCAGCACGACGGCGTGGTGGTGATGGAGCTGCAGTACTCCGTCAGGGCTTCGCCAAGCACTATGGAGAAGGAGGATGTGTTGGAGAGGGAGAAGGAGGCAACCAAAGGCGTGGATGAAAAGCCCTCCTTCCCCCACTATATATAGGAGGGCCAAGGGGGGGGGGGCGCCGGCCCTAGGAAATCCAATCTCCTAGGGGGGCGGCGGCCAAGGGAGGTTTCCCTCCCCCCAAGGCACCTAGGAGGTGCCTTCCCCTCCTAGGACTCTTCCTCCTTGAAACCCTAGGTGCATGGGCCTCTTGGGGCTGGTGCCCTTGGCCCATGTAGGCCAAGGCGCACCCCCTTACAGCCCATGTGGCCCCCCGGGACAGGTGGCCCCACCCGGTGGACCCCCGGGACCCTTCCGGTGGTCCCGGTACAATACCGATGACCCCGAAACTTGTCCCGATGCCCGAAACAGGACTTCCCATATATAAATCTTTACCTCCGGACCATTCCGGAACTCCTCGTGACGTCCGGGATCTCATCCGGAACTCCGAACAACATTCGGGTTACTGCATATACATATCCCTATAACCCTAGCGTCACCGAACCTTAAGTGTGTAGACCCTACGGGTTCGGGAGATATGTAGACATGACCGAGACGACTCTCCGGTCAATAACCAACAGCGGGATCTGGATACCCATGTTGGCTCCCACATACTCCACGATGATCTCATCAAATGAACCACGATGTCGAGGATTCAAGCAACCCCGTATGCAATTCCCTTTGTCAATCGGTATGTTACTTGCCCGAGATTCGATCGTCGGTATCCCAATACCTCGTTCAATCTCGTTACCGGCAAGTCACTTTACTCGTCGCGTAATGCATGATCCCGTGACCAGACACTTGGTCACTTTGAGCTCATTATGATGATGCATTACCGAGTGGGCCCAGTGATACCTCTCCGTCATACGGAGTGACAAATCCCAGTCTTGATCCGTGTCAACCCAACAGACACTTTCGGAGATACCCGTAGTATAACTTTATAGTCACCCAGTTATGTTGTGACGTTTGGCACACCCAAAGCACTCCTACGGTATCCGGGAGTTACACTATCTCATGGTCCAAGGAAAGGATACTTGACATTGGAAAACTCTAGCAAACGAACTATACGATCTTGTGCTATGTTTAGGATTGGGTCTTGTCCATCACATCATTCTCCTAATGATGTGATCCCGTTATCAATGACATCCAATGTCCATAGTCAGGAAACCATGACTATCTGTTGATCAACGAGCTAGTCAACTAGAGGCTTACTAGGGACATGTTGGTGTCTATTATTCACACATGTATTACGATTTCCGGATAACACAATTGTAGCATGAATAAAGACAATTATCATGAACAAGGAAATATAATAATAATGCTTTTATTATTGCCTCTAGGGCATATTTCCAACAATACTTGCCATCATTGTCCGTCTTCCTTTTAAAAATCCATATGTACTCAACAGCCTTATGACCATCGTGTAGTTCTTCCAAAGTCTACACTTTGTTTTCATATATGGATCCTCTCTCGGATTATATGGCCTCAAGCCATTTTGGAATCCAGGCCCACCATCTCTTCTCCATAGCTCGTAGGTTCATTGTTGTCTAGCAACATGACTTCCAAGACATGATTACGTACCACTCTGAAGTAGTACGCATCCTTGTCATCCTACGAGGTTTGGTAGTGACTTGATCTGAAGTTTCATGATCACTATCATAAGCTTCCACTTCAATTGGTGTAGGTGCCACGGGAACAACTTCCTGTGCCCTGCCACACACTAGTTGAAGAGACGGTTCAATAACCTCATCAAGTCTCCACCATCCTCCCACTCAATTCTTTCGAAAGAAACTTTTCCTCGAGAAAGGACCCGATTCTAGAAACAATCCCTTATTGCTTTCGAATCTGAGACAGGAGGTATACCCAACTGTCTTGGGTGTCCTATGAAGATGCATTTATCCACTTAGGGTTCGAGCTTATCAGCCTGAAACTTTTCCACATAAGCGTCGCAGCCCCAAACTTTTAAGAAATGACAGCTTAGGTTTCTCTAAACCATAGTTCATACGGTGTCATCTCATCGGAATTACGTGGTGCCCTATTTAAAGTGAATGTGGTTGTCTCTAATGCCTAACCCATAAACTATCGTGGTAATTCGATAAGAGACATCATGGTATGCATCATATCCAATAGGGTGCAGTTATGATGTTCGGACACACCATCACACTATGGTGTTCCAGGCTATATTAGTTGTGAAACAATTTCCACAATGTCTTAATTCTGTGCCAAACTCGTAATTCAGATATTCATCTCTATGATCATATCATAGATATTTTATCCTCTTGTCACGACGATCTTTCAACTTCACCCTGAAATTACTTGAACCTTTCAATAATTCAGACTCGTGATTCATCAAGTAAATATACTCAAAATCTACTCAAATCATCTGTGAAGTAAGAACATAACGATATCCACTACACGCCTCAGCACTCATTGGACTGCGCACATCAAGATGTATTACTTCCAACAAGTTGCTTTCTTGTTCCATTTTACTGAAAATGAGGCTTTCAGTCATCTTGCCCATGTGGTATGATTTGCATGTCTCAAGTGATTCAAAATCAAGTGAGTCCAAACGATCCATTTGTATAGAGTTTCTTCATGCATATCTACCAACAAACATGGTTCGCATGTCTCAATCCTTTCAAAAATGAGTGAGTCCAAAGATCCATCAACATGGAGCTTCTTCATGCGTTTTATACCGATATGACTTCAGTGGCAGTGCCACAAGTAGGTGGTACTATCATTACTATCCTATATCTTTTGGCATGAACATGTGTATCACTATGATCGAGATTCAATAAACCATTCATTTTAGGCGTAAGGCCATTGAAGGTATTATTCAAATAAACAAAATAACCATTATTCTCCTTAAATGAATAACCGTATCGCGATAGACATAATCCAATCATGTCTATGCTCAACGCAAAAACCAAATAACAATTATTTAGGTTTTAATACCAATCTCGATGGTAGAGGGAGCGTGCGATGCTTGATCATATCAACCTTGGAAACACTTCCAACACATATCGTCAGCTCACCTTTATCTAGTCTCCGTTTATTCCGTAGCTTTTATTTCGAGTTACTAACACTTAGCAACCGAACCGGTATCTAATACCCTGGTGCTACTAGGAGTACTAGTAACGTACACATTAACATAATGTATATCCAATATACTTCTATCGACAATCTTCTCATCTACCAAGTATCTAGGGTAATTCTACTCCAGTGCCTGTTCCCCTTTATTACAGAAGCACTTAGTCTCGGGCTTGGGTTCAACTTTGGGTTTCTTCACTTGAGCAGCAACTAACTTGTCGTTTCATGAAGTATCCCTTTCTTGCCCTTGCCCTTCTTGAAACTAGTGGTTTCACCAACCATCAACAATTGATGCTCCTTCTTGATTTCTACTTTTGTGGTGTCAAACATCGCGAATATCTCAAGGATCATCATATATGTCCTTGATATATTATAGTTCATCACGAAGCTCTAGCAGCTTGGTGGTAATGACTTCGGAGAAACGTCACTATCTCATCTGGAAGATCAACTCCCACTCAATTCAAATGATTGTTGTACTCAGACAATCTGAGCACAAGCTCAACAATTGAGCTTTTCTCCCTTAGTTTGCAGGCTAAGAGAATCGTCGGAGGTCTTATACCTCTTGACGTGGGCACGAGCCTGAAATCCCAATTTCAGCCCTCGAAACATCTCATATGTTTTGTGACGTTTTAAAACGTCTTCGGTGCCTCAACTCTAAACCCTTTAACTAAACTATCACGTAGTTATCAAAATGTGTATGTCAGATGTTCGCAACATCCACAGACGACGTTCGAGGTTCATCACACTGAGCGGTGCATTAAGGACATAAGCCTTTTACTGTCTGCATAATTGCTACTATCAACTTTCAACTAATTTTTCTCTAGGAACATATCTAAACAGTAGAACTAAAGCGCGAGCTACGACATAATTTGCAAAATCCTTTTGACTATGTTCAGGATAATTAAGTTCATGAACTCCCACTCAGATAGACATCCCTCTAGTCATCTAAGTGATTACATGATCCGAGTCAACTAGGCCGTGTCCGATCATCACGTGAGACAGACTAGTCAACATCGGTGAACATCTTCATGTTGATCGTATCTACCATACGACTCATGCTCGACCTTTCGGTCTCTTGTGTTCCGAGGCCATGTCTGTACATGCTAGGCTCGTCAAGTCAACCTAAGTGTTTTGCATGTGTTCCGAGGCCATGTCTGTACATGCTAGGCTCGTCAACACCCGTTGTATTCGAACGTAAGAATCTATCACACCCGATCATCACGTGGTGCTTCGAAATGATGAACTTTCGCAATGGTGCACAGTTAGGGGGAACACTTTCTTGAAATTTTAATGAGGGATTATCTTATTTACTACCGTCGTTCTAAGCAAATAAGATGTATAAACATGATAAACATCACATGCAATCAAATAGTGACATGATATGGCCATCATCACTTTGCTCCTTTTGATCTCCATCTTCGGGGCTCCATGATCATCATCGTCACCAGCATGACACCATGATCTCCATCATCGTCTCTTCATGAAGTTGTCTCGCCAACTATTACTTCTACTACTACAGCTAACGGTTAGCAATAAAGTAAAGTAATTACATGGCGTTGTTCAATGACACGCAGGTCATATAATAAATAAAGACAACTCCTATGGCTCCTGCCGGTTGTCATAATCATCGACATGCAAATCGTGATTCCTATTACAAGAACATGATCAATCTCATACATCACATATCATTCATCACATTCTTCTTGGCCATATCACATTGTTGGGGACCGTAGTAATTTCAAAAAATTTCCTACGCACACGCAAGATCATGGTGATGCATAGCAACGAGGGGAGAGTGTGATCTACGTACCCTTGTAGATCGACAACGAAAGCGTTTGGTTGATGTAGTCGTATGTCTTCATGGCCCGACCGATCAAGCACCGAAACTACGGCACCTCCGAGTTTTAGCACACGTTCAACTCAATGACGATCCCCGGACTCCGATCCAGAAAAGTGTCGGGGAAGAGTTCCGTCAGCACGACGGCGTGGTGACGATCTTGATGCACTACTGTCGCAGGGCTTCGCCTAAGCACCGCTACAATATTGTCGAGGACTATGGTGGCTGGGGGCGCCGCACACGGCTAAGAATAAGATCACGTGGATCAACTTGTGTGTCTCTGGGGTTCCCCTGCCTCAGTATATAAAGGATCAAGGGGGGGTGTGACCGGCCTAGGAGAGGCGCGCCAGGAGAGTCCTACTCCCTCTGGGAGTAGGATTCCCCCCAATCCTAGTTGGAATAGGATTCGCGGAGAGGGGAAAAGAGAGAGGGTGGCCGACCCCCTCTCCTTGTCCTATTCGGATCAAGGGAGGGGAGGGGCGCGCGTTCCACTTTGGGCAGCCCCTTCTCTTTTCCACTAAGGCCCACTATGGCCCATATAGCTCCCGGGGGGTTCCGGTAACCTCCCGGTACTCCGGTAAAATCCCGATTTCACCCGGTACACTTCCGATATCCAAACATAGGCTTCCAATATATCAATCTTTATGTCTCGACCATTTCGAGACTCCTCGTCATGTCCGTGATCACATCCGGGACTCTGAACAAACTTCGGTACATCAAAATGCATAAACTCATAATATAACTGTCATCGTAACCTTAAGCGTGCGGACCCTACGGGTTCGAGAACAATGTAGACATGACTGAGACACGTCTCCGGTCAATAACCAATAGTGGAATCTGGATGCTCATATTGGCTCCTACATATTCTACGAAGATCTTTATCGGTCAGACCGCATAACAATATACGTTGTTCCCTTTGTCATCGGTATGTTACTTGCCCGAGATTCGATCGTCGGTATTCCAATACCTAGTTCAATCTCGTTACCGGCAAGTCTCTTTAGTCGTTCTGTAATACATCATCCCGCAACTAACTCATTAGTTGCAATGCTTGCAAGGCTTAAGTGATGTGCATTACCGAGAGGGCCCAGAGATACCTCTCCGACAATAGGAGTGACAAATCCTAATCTCGAAATACGCCAACCCAACATGTACCTTTGGAGACACCTGTAGAGCTCCTTTATAATCACCCAGTTACGTTGTGACGTTTGGTAGCACATAAAGTGTTCCTCCGGCAAACGGGAGTTGCATAATCTCATAGTCATAGGAACATGTATAAGTCATGAAGAAAGCAATAGCAACATACTAAACGATCGGGTGCTAAGCTAATGGAATGGGTCATGTCAATCAGATCATTCACTTAATGATGTGATCCCATTAATCAAATAACAACTCATTGTTCATGGTTAGGAAACATAACCATCTTTGATTAACGAGCTAGTCAAGTAGAGGCATACTAGTGACACTTTATTTGTCTATGTATTCACACATGTATTATGTTTCCGGTTAATACAATTCTAGCATGAATAATAAACATTTATCATGATATAAGGAAATAAATAATAACTTTATTATTGCCTCTAGGGCATATTTCCTTCAGTCTCCCACTTGCACTAGAGTCAATAATCTAGATTACACAGTAATGATTCTAACACCCATGGAGCCTTGGCGCTGATCATGTTTTGCTTGTGGAAGAGGCTTAGTCAACGGGTCTGCAACATTCAGATCCGTATGTATCTTGCAAATCTCTATGTCTCCCACCTGGACTAGATCCCGGATGGAATTGAAGCGTCTCTTGATGTGCTTGGTTCTCTTGTGAAATCTGGATTCCTTTGCCAAGGCAATTGCACCAGTATTGTCACAAAAGATTTTCATTGGACCCGATGCACTAGGTATGACACCTAGATCGGATATGAACTCCTTCATCCAGACTCCTTCATTTGCTGCTTCTGAAGCAGCTATGTACTCCGCTTCACATGTAGATCCCGCTACAACGCTTTGTTTAGAACTGCACCAATTGACAGCTCCACCGTTTAATGTAAACACATATCCGATTTGCGATTTAGAATCATCCGGATCAGTGTCAAAGCTTGCATCAACGTAAACTTTTACGATGAGCTCTTTGTCACCTCCATATATGAGAAACATATCCTTAGTCCTTTTCAGGTATTTCAGGATGTTCTTACCCGCTGTCAAGTGATCCACTCCTGGATTACTTTGGTACCTCCCTGCTAGACTTATAGCAAGGCACACATCAGGTCTGGTACACAGCATTGCATACATGATAGAGCCTATGGCTGAATCATAGGGAACATCTTTCATATTCTTTCTATCTTCTGCAGTGGTCGGGCATTGAGTCTTACTCAACTTCACACCTTGTAACACAGGCAAGAACCCTTTCTTTGCTTGATCCATTTTGAACTTCTTCAAAACTTTGTCAAGGTATGTGGTTTGTGAAAGTCCAATTAAGCGTCTTGATCTATCTCTATAGATTTTAATGCCTAATATGTAAGCAGCTTCACCGAGGTCTTTCATTGAAAAACTCTTATTCAAGTATCCCTTTATGCTATCCAGAAATTCTACATCATTTCCAATTAGTAATATGTCATCCACATATAATATCAGAAATGCTACAGAGCTCCCACTCACTTTCTTGTAAATACAGGCTTCTCCAAAAGTCTGTAAAAAACCAAATGCTTTGATCACGCTATCAAAACGTTTATTCCAACTCCGAGAGGCTTGCACCAGTCCATGAATGGATCGCTGGAGCTTGCACACTTTGTTAGCTCCCTTTGGATCGACAAAAGCTTCTTCCAGAAATCCATTCAGGAATGCAGTTTTGACATCCATCTGCCAAATTTCATAATCATAAAATGCGGCAATTGCTAACATGATTCGGACAGACTTAAGCATCGCTACGGGTGAGAAGGTCTCATCGTAGTCAATCCCTTGAACTTGCCGAAAACCTTTTGTGACAAGTCGAGCTTTGTAGATAGTAATATTACCGTCAGCGTCAGTCTTCTTCTTGAAGATCCATTTATTCTCAATTGCTTGCCGATCATCGGGCAAGTCAACCAAAGTCCACACTTTATTCTCATACATGGATCCCATCTCAGATTTCATGGCTTCAAGCCATTTTGCGGAATCTGGGCTCACCATCGCTTCTTCATAGTTCGTAGGTTCATCATGATCTAGTAGCATGACTTGCAGAACAGGATTACCGTACCACTCTGGCGCGGATTTTACTCTGGTTGATCTACGAGGTTCAGTAGTATCTTTTTCTGAAGTTTCATGATCATCATCATCAGCTTCCTCACTCACTGGTGTAGGTGTCACAGAAACAGTTTTCTGTGATGCACTACTTTCCAATAAGGGAGCAGGTACAGTTACCTCGTCAATTTCTACTTTCCTCCCACTCACTTCTTTCGAGAGAAACTCCTTCTCTAGAAAGTTTCCGAACTTAGTAACAAAAGTCTTGCCTTCGGATCTGTGATAGAAGGTGTATCCAATAGTCTCCTTTGGATATCCTATGAAGACAGGAGTTGCATACTCTCATAGTCATAGGAACATGTATAAGTCATGAAGAAAGCAATAGCAACATACTAAACGATCGGGTGCTAAGCTAATGGAATGGGTCATGTCAATCAGATCATTCACTTAATGATGTGATCCCGTTAATCAAATAACAACTCATTGTTCATGGTTAGGAAACATAACCATCTTTGATTAACGAGCTAGTCAAGTAGAGGCATACTATTGACACTTTGTTTGTCTATGTATTCACACATGTATTATGTTTCCGGTTAATACAATTCTAGCATGAATAATAAACATTTATCATGATATAAGAAAATAAATAATAACTTTATTATTGCCTCTAGGCCATATTTCCTTCACACATCACATAGCATACCCTGCAAAAACAAGTTAGACGTCCTCTAATTGTTGTTTGCATGTTTTACGTGGCTGCTATGGGTTTCTAGCAAAAATGTTTCTTACCTACGCAAAAACCACAACGTGATATGCCAATTGCTATTTACCCTTCATAAGGACCCTTTTCATCCACTGGTAGAAAAAGGGCCTATAGTCCCGGTTCGTAAGGGCCTTTAGTCCCGGTTCCTGAACCGGGACTAAAATGTCGGTACTAATGCCCTGACCCTTTAATTTTTTTTGAATTTTTTTTATTTTCAAACTTCTGAATTATTTTAACCTCTAGTCTGTAATCACCACCCTCATCACTTCTCAATTTATCCTCTAATCACCCCTCGAACGGTCACCCATCCTCCCACTCCCCCAGCCTGAGCACGCTTAACTTTCGGGTTCTATTCTCCCTCGCTCCAAGTCTGCACTTGTTGTTTTCCTGACAGTAGTAAGATGTCAATCCTATTAACCTTCAGGAATTTTGCTTGAGCATGAAGTGACACATTTCACTGTTTGAGTTTGAAACTATTGTTTTAAAAAACAATAATTATTTAGTAACACTAATATTTCTTGAATAATTAGTTTGACCATTGTTTGACCACAGTTTGACCACAGTTTGACCAGATTTGACCAAAATTGAAATAACTAAAATAATTATTTAGTAACACTAATATTCTAGAATAATTAGTTTGACCATTGTTTGACCACAGTTTGCCCACTGTTTGAATATTTTTCAATTTTTTCCACTCTAGATCTTAAAAGCCCCGTAACTTTTTTCTATTAGGTTTTTGAGGATTTTGAAAATGTTTAAAAGCCCCGAAAGTTAAATTCGGATGTAACTTTTCGAGTAGATGATTTTTCATATAAAAAACTTTTTCATCCGAGTTAGTATGCAAAAGTTATGCCCATTTTTACAAATTTCAGAGAGATTTTGCAAATAAAGTCAAAATTCACATTTGCAAATTTTCCCAACAACTAGACCACATATCACATGAGAAACTTATTTTCTTTTATTTTTTTTACATTTCCATTATTTTATTTTATTTTTTTTAAAACTGAAAAGGCGATCCAGGGGGGGTAGAGTTTGAAAATGGGACCTTTAGTACCGGTTCGTGGCACGAACCGGGACTAAAGGTCTCAACCCCATTAGTCCCCATACGTGCCTCAAACCGGGACTAAAGGTCTAATCTTTAGTCCCGGTTTGAGGCACGAACCGGGACTAAAGGTCATCGCACCCTTTAGTCCCGGTTCATGTCTTAAACCGGGACTAAAGGGCCCGAGTGAACCGGGACTAATGCCTTAGCCGCACGAACCGGGACCAATGCTCACATTAGTCCCGGTTCTAGACTGAACTGGGACTAATGGGCTGAGCCGGCCTGGACCATAGCCATGTTTTCGACTAGTGATCGAATCCGATCCGACTAAAGTGGGAGAGACAGACACCCGCTAGCCACCTTATGCAACTAGTGCATGTCAGTCGGTGGAACCAGTCTCACGTAAGAGTACGTGTAAGGTCGGTCCGGGCCTCTTCATCCCACAATGCCGCCGACTCAAGATTGGACTAGTAACGGTAAGCATATTGAACAAAATCAATGCCCACAACTACTTTGTGTTCTACTCGTGCATAGTAACTACGCATAGACCTAGCTCATGATGCCACTGTTGGGGAACGTAGCAGAAATTCAAAATTTTCCTACATGTCACCAAGATCCATCTATGGAGAAACCAGCAACGAGGGAAGGAGAGTGCATCTACATACGCTTGTAGATCGCTAAGCGGAAGCGTTCAAGAGAACGGGGTTGATGGAGTCGTACTCGTCGTGATCCAAATCACCAATGATCCTAGTGCCGAACGGACGGCACCTCCGTGTTCAACACACGTACAGCCCGGTGACGTCTCCCATGCCTTGATCCAGCAAGGAGAGAGGGAGAGGTTGAGGAAGACTCCATCCAGCAGCAGCACAACGGCGTGGTGGTGGTGGAGGAGCGTGGTGATCCAGCAGGGCTTCGCCAAGCACCACGAGATATGAGGAGAAAGAGAGGTAGGGCTGCGCCAGGGAGAGGTCAAGAACTCATATGTTGGCAGCCCCAAAGACCTCAACTATATATAGGGGAGAGGGAGGGGGCTGTGCCCCACCTAGGGTTCCACCCTAGGGGCGGCGGCCAGCCCAGATCCCATCTGGTGGGGCGGCCAAGGGGAGGGGAGAGGGAGGCGCACCAGGTATGGGCCTTAGGGCCCATCTGCCCTAGGGTTTGCCCCCTTTCCCTCTTCCTTGCGCCTTGGCCCTTGGCGGGGGGGGGGGGTGGCGCACCAGCCCACCTGGGGCTGGTCCCCTCCCACACTTGGCCCATGCATCCCTCCGGGGCTTGTGGCCCCACTTGGTGGACCCCCGGGACCCTCCCGGTGGTCCCGGTACGTTACCGATAAAACCCAAAACTTTTCCGGTGACCAAAACAAGACTTCCTGTATATAAATATTTACCTCCGGACCATTCCGGAACTCCTCGTGACGTCCGGGATCTCATCCGGGACTCCGAACAACATTCGGTAACCACATACAAACTTCCTTTATAACCCTAGTGTCATCGAACCTTAAGTGTGTAGACCCTACGGGTTCAGGAACCATGCAGACATGACCGAGACGTTCTCCGGTCAATAACCAACAGCGGGATCTGGATACCCATGTTGGCTCCCACATGCTCCACGATGATCTCATTGGATGAACCACGATGTCAAGGACTTAATCAATCCCGTATACAATTCCCCTTGTCTATCGGTACGATACTTGCCCGAGATTCGATCGTCGGTATCCCGATACCTTGCTCAATCTCGTTACCGGCAAGTCTCTTTACTCGTTCCGTAACACATCATCCCGTGATCAACTCCTTGATCACATTGTGCACATTATGATGATGTCCTACCGAGTGGGCCCAGAGATACCTCTCCGTTTACACGGAGTGACAAATCCCAGTCTCGATTCGCGCCAACCCAACAGACACTTTCGGAGATACCTGTAGTGTACCTTTATAGCCACCCAGTTACGCTGTGACGTTTGGCACACCCAAAGCACTCCTACGGTATCCGGGAGTTGCACAATCTCATGGTCTAAGGAAATGATACTTGACATTAGAAAAGCTTTAGCATACGAACTACATGATCTTTGTGCTAGGCTTAGGATTGGGTCTTGTCCATCACATCATTCTTCTAATGATGTGATCCCGTTATCAATGACATTCAATGTCCATGGTCAGGAAACCGTAACCATCTATTGATCAAAGAGCTAGTCAACTAGAGGCTTACTAGGGACATGGTGTTGTCTATGTATCCACACATGTATCTGAGTTTCCTATCAATACAATTCTAGCATGGACAATAAACGATTATCATGAACAAGGAAATATAATAATAACCAATTTATTATTGCCTCTAGGGCATATTTCCAACATTTACGGTTTCTGTTCTAGACACTTTTTTCGCCCAAAACTGTAGAACGCAAAAATTTTATGGGTTTGAGCACTTATGCGGAGTCTGCTAGAGATGCTCTTATATCCCACAATTGATAGTACGAGTGTAGCGATTCGGTGCCCAGGTGCAGAGGAACCTGCACCTGAACAGTAAAATCATTTAAATAGCAAGAAATATTTCAAAATTCTCAAGAATTTTAGCATCCAAGATGCTCGATGCGTGATGTACGTGAAATAATTCATGCCATTTGGACATTCAAGGAGGTTGTGGCAAAAAAACTTGCTGTGAAAGAAACTTTGCAAAAGTACACAGTTTGGGCTTAATTTTTTCTTTTCTTCCTAGAGATCCAATGTCAAAACATGATGCAAATTTACAAGCTCCTTGCGCACTCGAGCATCGTTGACGTGAAAAAGATCCAATTTTTGATTTATTTTGTTTTTTAGATTTACTATTCATCGGGTGTAGATGAGCCTGGACTGAGACATGAATTACCGAACCACATTTTGTACTAAACTAAAATAGCATCATGGTGTTTCGACAATAACGCACGACCCAGTGTGTGGTGGTAGACAATGTCAAGCGTATTACAGCTCATATTAAGATGGCTCAAAAAAAACTGGAACCAATGGTTTTCCCCCTGTAGACAAAAGCACACATGGTGAAAACCCCTTAGTGCTGCCCCAGATCATCACTAGCCATCACGGCTTCCAATTAAGACACACTTATGCCATCCATAGTCAACATTTTGACAAAATGTTGGCCTCTCATGCACATATGTATCCTTGAAAATAAAACATGCATCGACTAACTCGATGACCGGTACCAACGTGTCACACATATATGCATTTCCACACAAAAAAATACCGTATGTTCCACTTCACTCAAGGTTACTCACCAAGAAGAGACCAGCCGAGTTAATAAACATCGATCTCGATTGAGAGTGAGGACCTATGTGTAAAAAGAGAGATATTCATGAAGAGTGAGATCCTCTCAAGAGGACGTGGTGGGAGGGAAACATAATTAACCATTAATGAAAGTGCGAGAGTTAATTTATTGCGTGGGATAAAGGTAGAGGGACAAAGAGTAGCTATAGGTAGTTAACTAGATGGTGAGAGCTTAATTAATAAATTAGCTATCTAGAACTTGATAGGGCTAGATTTAAAGGAGATATTTATTTGGAGAGAAGCTAGAGGAAGTGGGTGGAGAGATAGAGGGAGGAAGAAGAAGTGAGTGAGAAGGCGAAACAAGCAAGTGAGGTTGGTCACATGTCAACGGTATTTGTCTGTATCATATATATTAGTGGCGTATAGGGAAAACATCATGCCACCAATAGGCAAATGACTAGTAGTGTGCCGCCTAAACAAATGTCAATATTAAGATAGTCCCCCGTCACATATACCAGTTGTGTGACGAACAAAGATGCCACAAGGCTAGTATGTACTTACAAAATTGCAAGTACCGGAGACGTTCTAGATGGGCCAGACGCCGGGATTTGCCAAGAATAGATTAGTACGTAGAGGCGGACCACTACCGCCACAGTGCTAGTACTTACACAATTAGTGGTGTGCAGTCTAAGGTATGTACACGTTACTTTATGGTTAGAGTGCTTCACGTATGTGCCTTACTAGCTGCGTGTAAATATAAAGCACGCCCACTAGTGTGAGATAGCGGTGTTCATCATATTTACAGATGCCGCTTGCATTTTTCCAAGTTACCAGCGGCGTGTATCATATTTGCACACACCGCTGGTAGATTGCCAAGTTACCGGCGGCGTTCGACTTTAGGGGCTTACCACTACTAATGAAATCCTACAAGGGGTTCATGCACTTGTGCGGAGGCAGAGTAGGAGAAGAAGGCATTGTAGGTGTCCACATTCTGGCTACACTTGGAGGAGTAGTGGTACAACCTACAGCTCCTCAAGGAGCACTGGCTAGCGGAGGGCCAGATTGCGAAGGATCGGGCATCCAAACATGGCGTCATGAACATGGTCACGGCGGACCCGAGCATCATGGACGAGCAGTGAGCGGTTGTCAATCTGTGCGGAGAACCCACATCATCTACCGGTGGCTGCTCCTTGTGAATGAGGTGAGGTGCAACTGCCTCTTCGAGAAGCTGGAGGGGCAAGACCACGACACATGAGACCAGCATGTCCTTGATGCCAATGTCGGCAGCTCCATGTCATGCTCGACCGCAACGACGATGAGGTTGGATCGTCCAACTCAATCGTCGACCTCACCTCCACCGACGACATTGACGGCCAGGAGGTCCCCAAGGAAGAGTAGCACATGGGACATGAAGAAGAGTAGAAAAAACTAGGGTCCCGTCCCTGCGCTAAAAATTATTATGAAAGTTAATGTAAATCCACCATCCACTGTTTATTTTGTGACTCCAATTAGATGATGTCGGTCTCTATCATTGTTCGCAGGACACGTCTAGACGTGTTCGCACGTATTTTGGCACCCTTGTGGTGAACCGTGTCGGAGTTGCCCTAAATACCTCAAATAAATGCGACGCGCACCAAGCCCCTAGCTGAACTCTAATGATTAACCAATTTGATAAGCCAAAGTGGTATACTACAAGGCTGCAGACACCATATTTCGGTGACTCAGATTGGTGTTACAATAGTTACAACTGAACAATCACACTATATTCACATATCATCCTAAGAGCTCGGGAGCTTACAAGTCATATGGATCAAAAATCATCGAACGGCTATTTCAAAAATCAAATCAACGGGGCACGCCCCAAGCCCCTGGCCGAACACTACCCATGTGATTTTTTTTCTTCTTTAAAGGAGGTTGAAACGTCTGGCATTTACATCAATCGATGCATGCAATCATCTTTATTGATTATTCAACAACAGACTGACAGGAACTTACACCAAACTAAGCAAAGCAATCACTCACACCTATAAACTCGATAATGTGGAGTGTGCCATCCACTCCCACCATGTAAAACCGGGGTCATCGCCGATCCCCCGCATGACGTATCAAGACCCTACACCACATGCAACAAATCTAAAGCATACACCGCATGCACACCATAGTTTTAAATAGCCGGCTATAGCTACTTTTCAGCATGATGCTGCTAAATTGTCGCCTTCACAAAAAGCCTGCTATAGCTGATTTGAAGGCCAGCCGTTATTTTCCATATCCCACTATTTAAAACACTGATGCACACGTTTTAGAAGCGGCATCCACACTACCCGTTTGATATGCCAAGGCGGTACACTGCAAGGCTGCAACCACCTAGTGGCTAGTGCTGTCTTCTGCAACATGTTTTAAATAGCGGGCTATGAAAAATAGCGGCGGGCCTTTAAATCAGCTATAGCGGGCTATTTGTGAAGACGGTCACTTAGCGGCACCCTGCTGAAAAGGCTATAGTGGAGCTATAGCCGGCTATTTAAAACTATGTCTGCAACACTGCAATGCTGCAACCAAGAACAATTGTCGTCAAGCTTCTGTACAGATAGTGCCAGGAAAATTAAACGCGTGATACACATGCCAAACGCGAGACCTGTGAACAGCTGCATGTTTATGGATTGTCACCCTTGCTCTCGTCTATCTCAGCCGGGACTCCACTCCTATAAGAAGGGTTGCATCCCATCCTCCATTAGGCACAGCAAGCAGCGTATACACAGCCAAGCGAGGAACATTGTCAGCATGAGATGTTGATGTTAATCTTGCTGCACTGAACATTGTTAGGTAGTTTCAGATTTGAGTTACAATTTTCTGAATAATAGCCAGAAGCATGCTTTGTTCATGCTGCGGCAGAATAAGTCGTAGTGTTTAACTTCCTGTAAGTCGTTGGCCACGATCAGTCCGCGGGATGGCGTGGGATCCTCAGATCGTGGGCAGCTAGTTTGTTATGCAGCTCAATAAAGGAGAAAACCGAAAAGACACAAGCAGTGCGTCTCGCAAAAACTCCTCTGTCTCGCTGTGTTTCAGAGTTCTGTTCGCTGTGTTCTTCTCCACCTCGCGATCAGATCTCAGGTGCTGCTCGCTGCGCTGACCGTTGTCGCCGTCCACGCAGCAGCTCTTCCCCTCGATGACAGCCAAGGTGAGTGACGGATCTTCCTTTCTTTGTTCATCTCCTCGACGAGTAAAGTGTAGCAGCTTGTTGACCTTGATTTGCTGCCTGGATGAAGGGGCTGTTAAACACAAGGTTTTGGGAAACTGCACGACACCCGTTAAGGGTGTGGCTATCTCATATATATAAGGGGTACACAAAGGTGTACGATACAATATACAAGACATATACAGAAGCTATATGTAAATACAGTCTAACACCCTCCCTCAATCTTAACTATACCCTGAAGTACAAAGTATGTTAAGATTGCGCCTGCAGCCTACAAACTGAGGTTGTGGAAGAGGCTTCCTGAAAATGTCAGCAAGTTGATCTTTGGAGGAGATGAACTTGATGTGGAGTAGCTTCTGTGCAACACGTTCCCGTACAAAATGATAGTCAACTTCTATGTGCTTTGTCCGAGCATGAAACACTGGATTAGATGAGAGATATGTAGCTCCAATGTTATCACACCAAAGGACAGGCGGCTGAGTTTGAGGAACTCCCAACTCTCTCAATAAGGACTGTACCCATATGATCTCAGCTGTAGCATTTGCAACGGCTTTATATTCTGCTTCAGTGCTACTCTTGGACACTGTAGCTTGTTTGCGAGCAGCCCAGGCGATCAAGTTAGGACCAAAGAAGACAGCATGTCCCCCCGTGGCTCGCCTGTCATCTGGATTACCAGCCCAGTCTGCATCTGAAAAAGCTGAAAGTGCAAAAGACGGCGCTGGCTGAAGAAGTAAACCATATGCTGCAGTGAGGCATACATAACGAAGAATACGCTTCACCGCTGACCAGTGAGTAGTCCGAGGAGCATGAAGAAACTGACAAACACGATTGACTGCATAGGAGATGTCAGGCCGAGTGATGGTCAGATACTGCAGACCACCAACAATAATGCGATACTCAGTAGAATCATCCGAAGTGAGAGGATCTCCATCAAATGCAGACAAACGATCAGTAGCAGACATAGGAGTCATGGCATGTTTACACTGTAGCATACCTGCCTTGCGCAGCAAATCCATGGAGTACTTATGTTGAGTGAGTGTCAAACCAGCAGGAGAACGAGAGACTTCCAAGCCAAGGAAGTAATGCAACGTGCCTAAATCCTTCACCGCAAAATCACCACTCAAGGAGGAGATGAGACGATCAGCAGCAGCATCAGATGAGCTGATGAGAATAATATCATCAACATACACCAGCAGATACATCGTCACCTCAGGCCGATGCAGAAGGAAGAGTGACGTATCAGCAGTGGAAGGAACAAAGCCCAGGGACCGAAGAACAGAGCCCAACTTGGCATGCCAGGCACGAGGAGCCTGCTTCAGCCCATAGAGCGCCTTGACCAGACGGCACAGATGATGGGGGCGAGCAGAATCCACAAATCCTGGTGGCTGACGCATGTAAACCTCCTCATCCAGAACTCCATGCAAAAAGGCATTCTGAATGTGCAGCTGACGAAGAAACCAGCCTCGAGTAACAGCCAAGGATAACAGAAGTCGGATAGTCGTTGGTTTGATCACCGGACTATATGTATCCTCATAGTCAAGACCATACCGTTGTTTGAACCCTTTCGCCACTAACCGTGCCTTATAGCGTTCAATAGAACCATCAGCATGCCTTTTAACTTTGAAGACCCACTTGGAGTCAATGACATTAACACCAGAGACCGGAGGAACAAGTTGCCATGTACCATTTGTCAATAACGCTTGAAACTCTTGTTCCATAGCCTGTCGCCAATGAGGGATCCCAAGGGCAGCCTGAAAATGACGCGGTTCAGCCGAAGGATCTTCCTTGAGATGAGCAATACAGGCTGCAAGCCACGCCACCGTCCCATCTTTGCGTTGCTTGGGACAGAAAATGCCAGACCTGCTGCGCGTGTGTGGCCTCTGAGCAGCAGCAGCCGATCGTGACGGAACCAGAGAGACCGGCGAGGCATCAGGCGACGAAGGCAGTGACGAGGCAGGGCCAGACGACGGCACAGAGGCAGGCGACTCCAGCCCAGGCGATCCGGGCCCAGGCGAGGCTGGTCCAGGGGAAACCAGCCCGGGCGACTCCAGCCCAGGGGAGGCCGGCTTCTCCACGCCATCCACGGCCGGCCCATTTGAGGCCAGCCCAGGTGAGTCGGGGGCGACACCTTGAGGCCCAGGCGATTCCAGCCTGGGAAGAGCTGGTGCGGCAGCCGACCCCGGTCGCGCGGGTGAGGCCGGGACTGCCGACCCCGGTTGCGCGGGAGGCATGCATGGCGCATGCATGGCACCAGGCAGCAAGCCAGGTGCACCTGACGGCTCCTCCTGTTCATCCAGTAACTCAAGACGAGCTCCACGACCTGTACTTGCAGCATGATTAGGCAACAACGCAGGAGAGTATGCAACATCAACAAATTGAGCAGGCAGGGGAGAAGTGGTAGATGAAGATGGAACTGGAGGTGCAGGAGTGATGGAGAAAGACGAGAATGGGAATACATTCTCATCAAACACAACATCACGCGAGATGTAGACACGGTTAGATGGAATGTGGAGACACTTGTACCCTTTATGAAGAGAGCTATACCCAAGAAAAACACAAAGTTTGAATCGAAACTCAAGCTTGCGCTTATTATATGGACGAAGATGAGGCCAGCAAGCACAGCCAAAAATTTTGAGAAAGGTATAATCCGGAGACTCATTAAGCAATAGTTCAAGCGGTGTTTTCATTCCAAGGAGTCGTGTAGGAAGCCTATTTATGAGAAAACAGGCAGTGGAAAACGCATCACTCCAAAACCTAAAAGGTACCGATGCATGGGCAAGTAAAGTGAGACCAGTTTCAACAATGTGACGATGCTTACGTTCAGCCGTGCCATTCTGCTGATGTGTATGAGGACAAGACACGCGATGTGAAATTCCAAACTTATTAAAAAAAGAATTGAGGTTGTGATACTCACCCCCCCAATCGGTCTGAACATGGATAATCTTATGCTTGAGAAGACGCTCAACATGAGCTTGAAATTGGAGGAACACATCAAACACGTCAGATTTACGCTTGATAAGGTAAAGCCATGTAAATCGACTATAAGCATCAATAAAACTGACATAATAATTATGACCACTCACAGAAGTTTGGGCATGCCCCCATACATCAGAAAAAATAAGCTCAAGTGGAGTTTTAACGACACGACTCGAATCTAAAAACGAAAGCTGATGACTCTTGCCTTGCTGAGAGGCATCACAGACTGTGGCAGCATCTTTATTGGACACAATGGGAAGATTATGACTATGTAGGATACTACGAACTATGGGAGTTGCAGGATGACCAAGCCGTGCATGCCAATGAGTGGGCGAAACACGGACACCGCTGAACGCTCGAGGAGCAGATGGTGGATCAAGTGCATAAAGTCCATCACGCAGGCGACCTCTAAGCAGAATGTCCCTCGTGGCCCGATCCTTGATAAAAAAAATAAAAAGGATGAAACTCACTGAAAACATTGTTATCACGAGTAAGTTGTGGAACAGACAATAAGCTACGAGTAGCAGAAGGAACTCGAAGAACATTATGGAGATGAAGAGATTTTTGTGTGCGAGTTAAGAGAGAGGCCTGACCAACATGTGATATGTGCATACCTGCTCCATTGGCGGTGTGAATCTGATCATGTCCATGGTACGGTTCTTGCATGGAAAGTTTGCCCATCTCGCCTGTCAGATGATTCGTAGCGCCCGTGTCCATGTACCAAGTTGGGTCGATGGAATAGGATGGAGTGTGGCCTGCTTGGCGAGCAGGCTCATGAGTGGCCAAGGCAGCCTGCTTCTCGTTGCCTTTGCCATTGTTGCCGATGCCGAGGAAGTCCTGCTTGAAGCGGCGATGACAGCGAGAGGCGATGTGACCTGGAATATTGCACAACTGACAGGGGAGCTGAACGCCACATGAGGGGCAGCAGGCACACCGACCACCCCCGGTTGGAGGCATGGCAGCGGCGGCAGGTGGCCGCTGAGTCTGTGGAACCGAAGGCACTGACTTGCCGCCGGTGGAGGACTTAAAGGGCTTCCCTTTGCCACGCGCGGCAACATTGGCAGCAAGAAAACTCGGGTTAGAGCGGCGAGACTTGATGCGCTGTTCCGTGGCGAGGAGGCGGGCGTAGAGATCGCGAGGTTCAAGCGGAGTGTCACGACCATTGATATTTTCAGCAAGGTCATCATAGTCGTCGTCCAGTCCGTTCATGACGAAGGTGGTGAAGTCCTCCTTGCGAAGCGGCTGGCCAATGGAGGCCAATGTATCAGCGAGACGCGTCATCTTGTTGAAATAGTCGGTGATGCTGAGGTCAAGAAGCTTGGTCTCCCCCAGCTCCGTAAGAATAGTGTGAGCGCGCGCATGCTGCTAAGAGGCGAAGCTCGTGTGCAGAGCAGACCACGCCTCCTGAGACGTGGCAGCGAAGAGAACCAAGGAGGACACCCCCTCGGTGAGCGATGACTGGATCGCGGAGAGGATGGCCTGATCCTGAGCTACCCATGCATGATACGCCGGGTGATGCGGTGGAGGACATGGCAGGGAACCGTCAACGTAGCCCTCCAGGTAGCGACTGCGGAGAAGCGGCAACACCTGTGCACGCCATGACAGATAGTTGTCTGTCGTAAGCTTCACCGGGATGAGATGCGCGAAGTAGAACGGTGCAACTGCCGCGGTATAATCAGCCACGGGAGGCGACGTGTAGTAGGCCATGTGGGATGATCCAGCAGATGCACCAAGGCCCGACGTTGAGGACGGTGCAGCAGCTCCAGGGTAGGACGCGGCCATCGGAGGTGGATAGTATCCACCGTAGGGCAGTGGCGGTGGCGGGGCACCGTAGGGCACAGTCGGTGCCCGGGCCGACCCGCTGTGAGCGGCGCCGTAGGACTGCGGGGCCGCAGCGACGTAGGGCGTCGTAGCCGCGGCCGCCGGATACGACGATCCGTACGGGGCTACGGCGTTGGTCGCAGCAGCCGCAGGAGAGGCCCCGTAGGGCCCTGCAGTCGACGGACGAGGGGCCCCGTATGGCCCGGCGGTCGGCGGAGGAGGGGCCCCGTAGGGCGCCGATCCCATCCAGGGACCCGCCGGGTCGGGGTACGCAGCGCCCCAGGCCTGCGGTGGTGCGATCGGGGAAGGAGGTAGCGGCGGATCGGACAAAGGCCCCGCCATCGAGGCCTGGCCGGAGTAGACCGAGGCCAGGGGGCGCGAAGAGAGGAACGGCGACGCAGGCGCCGTGGCAGGAGCCGGCACGACGGCGGCGGCGGCGGATGTGGATGCGGTCGCGGCGGCGGCAGCGGAATTCATTGGACCGGTTAGGGTTGATACCATGTTAAACACAAGGTTTTGGGAAACTGCACGACATCTGTTAAGGGTGTGGCTATCTCATATATATAAGGGGTACACAAAGGTGTACGATACAATATACAAGACATATACAGAAGCTATATGTAAATACAGTCTAACAGAGGCTACCCCGAGCGCATGACCGTGCTGCCACAAGTGCGGCTCGTGCGACAAGTGAAGCCGTGTTGCCGACCGGCTGCAGCAAGGCCTGTAAGACCTGCGTCAAGTCCACCGACTGCTTCCGGTGCAGGGACCGCATCGTCATCTTGTGCAAGCGCCGCTGCGCGCCGGCTGCGTGATTAAGTGGACAGCGGATCATGTCCTGTTGCCATCGGAAGGATGAGTTTGTGCCTTTAATTTTTTTCTTAGGCTTCTTTCAGAGTCGTTTCCTCTGCATCTTGGTCTGCATAGATGCAGATAAGAAATGAGGCCATTGATGGTTGCTCATCTTTTCTTATTATTCACATCTGGAATAAAGAGCGTATTCTTTGCTCAAAATCTTCTATATTAAACCATTTATGCAGTGCGATAAACAAAATACATATGCATGGAATGGAGTGGAGTATGAATTCACATTCAAATCATGAACCACGTATGTGCAGGCAGGAAAGGATTGTGCATTCACCTCGAAATCATCAACATGGAGATGTTAAATTGAAATCCAAGTAAAAGGTTTATCATCAAATCTAATTCGATTACAAAACGGATAATGTCAAACACAGTCCATATACCTTAGATCCAGATATATTATAATTAGAATTATATTCCAATGAATCGCAAAAGTTTGATTCCGGCAAAAAGAATCACAAAAGTTGGATATTTAAAATGGAGCTCTTTTACGGTACCCCGAAATGATTAGGCACCGTTCATTTCTCTTAATCCAACGGATTGTGCGATCTGGTACTCCAGCAACAGTCCCACGGATTACTAACCGGGAAAGAGATGTAGTGTATCGGTGACCGGGGTAAAAGGGTAAAAGGGTAATCACTAGTTGTTTTAATTATCTCCCGAGGGGCGTTTCAGTAGGACCACTTGCCCCTCGTCCTAATCCATTCGTAGCCTGTCCGCTCACCCCTCGTCTCCACCCCTTCTCCATCTCCGGCGGAGGGCGGCGGACGCCTCCGTCTTCTCCAACTCCGGCGGAGGCCGCCTTCTTCAAATCCGGCGAGAGCCATGGCGGACGTATTTGGCGAGGCGCCTCCACCTTATCCATCTCCAGCGTAGGGCGGCGGACGCCTCCACCTTCTCGAACTCCGGCGACAGCCTCTCCGGCGGCGCATGCGGAAGCCACCGCGGCTGTATTTGGCGAGGCGCACGCCTCCTCCTTCTCCACCTCAGGCGCTTTCCTCTCCCTCAACCACGTGGCTGCGCCGACCGGCTGCCGTGCGCCGGAGTTGGCTCCACCCCGCCTTCTCCAACTCCGGTGAAAGCCTCTCCGAC
>NC_041380.1:13494333-13496732 GCF_002162155.2 Triticum dicoccoides
ATCATGAAACTTCAGAACAAGATACTACTGAACCTCGTAGATCAACCAGAGTAAGATCCGCGCCAGAGTGGTACGGTAATCCTTTTCTGGAAGTCATGCTACTAGATCATGATGAACCTACGAACTATGAGGAAGCGATGATGAGCCCAGATTCCGCGAAATGGTTTGAGGCCATGAAATCTGAGATATGATCCATGTATGAGAACAAAGTATGGACTTTGATGGATTTTCCCGATGATCGGCAAGCCATAGAGAATAAATGGATCTTCAAGAGGAAGACGGACGCTGATAGTAGTGTTACTATCTACAAAGCTAGAATTGTCGCAAAAGGTTTTCGACAAGTTCAAGGTGTTGACTACGATGAGAGTTTCTCACTCGTATCTATGCTTAAGTCTGTCTGAATCATGTTAGCAATTGCCGCGTTTTATGAAATCTGGCAAATGGATCAACAAAACTGCATTCCTTAATGGATTTACTAAAGAAGAGTTGTATACGATGCAACTAGAAGGTTTTGTCGATCCTAAAGGTGTTAACTAAATATGCAAGCTCCAGCGATCCATCTGTGGACTGGTGCAAGCATCTCGGAGTTGGAATATACGCTTTGATGAGATGATCAAAGCATATAGTTTTATACAGACTTGCGGTGAAGCCTGTATTTACAAGAAAGTGAGTGGGAGCACTACAGCATTTCTGATAAGTATATGTGAATGACATATTGTTGATCGGAGATAATGTAGAATTATTCTGTAAAGCATAATGGAGTGTTTGAAGGGAGTTTTTCAAAGAAAGACTTCAGTGAAGCTGCTTACATATTTAGCTCCAAGATCTATAGAGATAGATCAAGACGCTTGATAAGTTTTTTCAATGAGTACATACCTTGACAAGATTTTGAAGTAGTAGAAAATGGAGCAGTCAAAGAAAGAGTCCTTGCCTGTATTACAAGGTGTGAAGTTGAGTAAGACTCAAAGCCCGACCACGGCAGAAGATAAAAAGAGAATGAAAGTCATTCCCTATGCCTTTGCCATAGGTTCTATAAAGTATGTCATGCTGTATACCAGATCTATTGTATACCCTGCACTGATTTGGCAAGGAGTACAATAGTGATCTAGGAGTAGATCACTGGACAGCGGTCAGAATTATCCTTAGTGAAATAATGATATGTTTCTCGATTATGGACGTGACAAAAAGGTTCGTCGTAAAGGGTTACGTCGATGCAAGTTTTTGATACTGATCCAGATGATTCTAAGTCTCAATCTAGATACATATTGAAAGTGGGAGCAATTAGCTAGATTAGAGCATTGTAGAGATAGAATTTTCCAAAATACATACGGATCTGAATATGGCAGGCCCGTTGACTAAATTTCTCTCACAAGCAAAACATGATCACTCTTTGGGTGTTAATCACATAGCGATGTGAACTAGATTATTGAATCTAGTAAACCCTTTAGGTGTTAGTCACATGGAGATGTGAACCAATCACATAAAGATGTGAACTATTGGTGTTAATCGCATAGCGATGTGATCTAGATTATTGACTCTAGTGCAAGTGGGAGACTGAAGGAAATATGCCCTAGAGGCAATAATAAAGTTATTATTTATTTCCTTATATCATGATAAATGTTTATTATTTATGCTAGAATTGTATTAACCGGAAGCATAATACATGTGTGAATACATAGACAAACAGAGTGGGACGTGGAGTAACTAGTCCCGAGCGCAGATGCGCTCGATATCTGCAGCGTCGGTCAGTGCTTCTGAATCTGGGCCATTTCTTTATTCGCGTGGTCGTGGGCAGCCAGAAATTGGGCACTGTTTGGAAATACGTACGCCACAGGGGTAGGTGGTGGGCCACGGAGATGGAATAGAATGGCTAGTTTTAACGCGAAGGTGAACGGCGGCGAGGTGAGCCGTTGATCAGAATCGCCGCTCCCCGTCTGATCCGTTAGCTTTCCGTCCGAGACGAATTGAATGCAGGGGCGAGAGTCTTCTTCCCCGAGGGTCATTTGGTAGCTGATGAGGAGTGCGGGATAGAGGTCTGGACCGCCGGCGGCGAGGCACCATGGAGTTTCTGATACAACCGATCGGCTGGTACGTTGATCTTTTGGTTTTGGACGGGCGTATCTCCATTTGTAGAGGGCCGGCTTGGTTGACTGAGAGGATCGCTTTCTCCCATGAATCAGATCCGCTCTGCTTGAGGAGGTGGGGGAGAGTTTGGTCCCCGCCCCTGTGCGTACAAAAGGCCAAGTTGTGCAGGGCCGACCGCCGACGGCGCCACGGCAGACAGCGGTGAAGTACAGATCTTCGTGGCGGAGGACGTGGCGGCGGAGGGAAGGGAGAGGTCACCGCCAACATCGGAGCTGTCAACGGAGAGGATGGATCCTCAGGCGCCCGGATGGAAC
>NC_041380.1:13496849-13521872 GCF_002162155.2 Triticum dicoccoides
GGATGCTGGTGGCGGCGGCCTCCTGGCCCTTCCCCTCCCGGTCGCTCTCCGGCGCGGGCGGTGCGGCTCCGAGGGGTGCATCTAGGCGACGGTGGTCTGGCGTGGCGGCGGGGATCCGTGGCGCATGCAGGCGAGCAGCTGGGCGGCGGCGCCGCCGTTGGCGGCGGGGCGGCGCGGTGGCGGGATCTGGCGTCGTCCGCTCGGCCCAGATCTGGGCCCTTCGGGCCCCATCTGGGCCTGGGCGGGCCGGCGGCGGGGATGGCTCCGGCGTGGCTTCTGGGAGGCGGGGGAGATGCGACGAGTGGCTGGGCGCCGGCGGCGACGACGCCGGCTTGCTGCATCGCGGCCGGCGGGGCTTAACGGGCCCGCTTTGGGCCTGGCTGGGCCGGTGGTGGCCCGGCATGCCCCGCTGCCGCGTCCGGACGGCTACCGCGACGGTGCCGGAGGCACGGGCCTCCCGCACGACGGCGGTGGAGGTGGTTCCCTCCCGCCCGGCGTCGGTGTTGCTGCTCCCGTCATGGCGAGCTTCTCTCCGGTCCTCTTGGCCTCGTGGTGGTGTTCGTAGTGAGGCGGCGTGGGTGGCGGCGCTACTGCATTGGCGCATGGTGGTGGGCGTCGGTTTGGCGGGTGGGTTCCGTCCGGTTGGGAGGTTGGGGTTGGTATGCGGGAGAAATCCCTGCCGGCTTCGGCCCCGACGCGGTGACACCTGCGGGTGCCACCATTCCTTCCTGGAGGGTGTCGGGAGTTTCCACCCCCACCTCCCTCCGCGTGCCCGGGGAAACCTGAGGACTCGTCCGGGCAGCAGCGTCGTCGGCGTCGCATCCCTTCTTGGAGGTGCTGCTTGGTACGCGGTGGATCGGAGCCTTGGTCTGTGGTGATTCGTTTCCGGTGGGCGCCGTGGTGGCGGGTCGTCCGCGCTTTGCCTAGCTGCCGTGGTTGGCATTTGTTTCTTCTTTTTTTTTTCCTGGTGTTTGTGCTGCTCGCCACAGCGTTATCTGTACTCGGTGTTGGTGCTTTGGAATACAAAGCGGGGGGAAACCCTTTTTTCGGCAACATATGAACTGAAAGACTGAAACTATGAATTTGACGAGGTAAAAGGAATTCCAAGCTTCTGATGTGCTTATTTTTAATTGTTAGTTATATTCACATGAGACTATTTATGATGGAGCTCCTTGCTGGAACAGAACAGGAGACATGCATTGCTGCAGATATTTCACCCACATGGCTCACGTTATCTGACTCCGACTGATTTGATTTATCTGAATTACAACGTATCTTCCCTTATTTCAAAGGTAATTTACATATTCTATTAACTCTTAAGTACTTTGAAGAAAAATAGCCCCCCAGAAAATTGCTTTTTTTGTTTCAGGATAACGTTTATTCTGAAAATAGCCCCCCACTCGAGATCTACATTTATTCTGGCAGCAGTGTAATATATATGATTTAAGTGTGACCATTTGTCAAAGAACACCTAATCGCGACATTACTACGCTCCCATTAGTCACATAACACCCCTGATCCCAACATTTCTATGCTCCCACAGTCCCTAATCCCAACAATAATGTAGGTGTTCTTTTTTCCTTTGCAGGTTCTAACTGAGACTTGCATTGAAAATGTTGGAGAGTTAGTTCGCACAAACTTTGGCGAAGATTTATTATATGAAGTAATCTCCTTCGTCCATGGTCTATGCTTCTACCTGTACCTCTATAGCCAGTATCTCGGGATAATATTCATTCATATATGACATTTCTTCGCGAAAGGAACTACCTGTGATAAATATGCTTATACTTGCTTGCCCTTCTGATAAACTGTTGGTTTAACCTCTGTTTTCCTGGTTGTTATTCGACAATGTGGAAACATTCTTATAAGTTGATGGAACCTTTTATCTGGGTTGTTCCTTAGGCCCATGCGTAGCATTAATGTTATTCACTTTTTTATAATGATGAATCAACCTCCTGTAAAAGAAAGCAGCACTCCAGTCTACACACAAACGTACCTACTGTTTTCTTAGTCTGACTCTTGATACCAACTGTTGAAGGGCCTCATGGTTGCAACACAATACGTCTTAGTAAGAGGTAGTGCTGATATGCTTACTGAGATTATGCATCTCCATTTTCCAAGGTTTCTATTGGTGCATAAGGTAATGTTTTGGGGAGCTTCACTGACAGGGTCCATGTACTTCAGGACTGGTCAATTCCCATGTCTTTGCAAATTTTGTTTTCACTTTTTCATGATTTAAAATTTAATTTGGTTTAGAAAGCATGGCTGAAATGCAGCCTATTAACACTAGAGGGTCGTGGTCTACGTAAAGGACTACTAGGATGGCGAGCCCACGATGGCGCTGATGATCAGCTGATCAAGCAGGTGATGAAGAAGGCGTGGGTCTACTCAGTGGGGGCAGCGGAGGGCGCGGACAGTAATAACAGTTGGGGGGCAGCGGAGAGTTGTCTGTAATGCATTTTCCATGCCATCAGGCTGTATCTTTGTATTTTTTTTTCTTTCTTGTACTATAAATACAAATGTATGAGTAGATCTGAAGTTATAGTTTATATGTAACACATGCCTAAGCTTCCTAGAAAAGCTCATGTACATAACACAGACCAAACAAGCCAACTGAATGAGCGGTGGCAAACAGGCACCGCACAGTCGTGTCTCAGGAGGGCGCTGAACCCATTACATTCAGAGATGCTGGCTGCTGAAGCTGCACTTCACTTGGCGTCAGATTTAGGAATGGGCAAGGTCTACTTGGAAATTGATGCTCTGTTGTTGAAGGAAGCGCTAGATGATACTGGCATTCATCTCTCGTGCCTTGGTGTTGTGGCGGACTGCTTAAAAGCTTTTATCATGTGTAATTTCATTGAGTGGCAAGATTGTGCACTGCTCTAGAATGTGTAATCAGGCAGGGCACACCCTTGCGACAAAGGGCTCGCTGATGTCCTGGGTGCCGTCCTGACCCATGAGGATTCGCTTTGGCTTCACACACTGTTTAATGCAATGCCCCAACCGCTGTCATAAAAGGAACAGCTGAATATTATTCAGAGATAACCATGATTACATACAGTGACCTGACGACATAGCAGTGGGGATGACGCAAAACAGGTCATTGCTGCTTGGTACAGGGCATGACGGCTTACACAGGTCCGTGCAACAAACTGGAATTAGATAATTAAGCACTAGACGACTCTCCCTAGTGCAGGACCGTTGTACACGGTACGAACTGCTGCGCTGCAGGAAGATTAAGAACAGCATAGCGATGAAAAGGATCACGTTGGTGCCGGCAAGCAGCACCATGTTGGCTGCCCGTGGAGCAGCAGTGAGGTGCCGCGCAAGGGGGCGCGGCTGCTGAAGCTGTGGTTGGGCACGTACATGAGCTGGCTGAATCCCCGCCCGGCTGCCGTCCAAGAGATTGTGTTCGCGCCTGGATCTCTGGTGAAGGGAAGCGGATGTGTGCACGGCTAGAGGCTGGCGCAGTACCTATGGCTGGGACAAGCCATGGCGACTCAGCCTCGGCAGATACTTGTAGAAACGTACCTCGGCTCGGTAGTGAAAATGACCACCTTGTCGCAGCAGGTGGCGTAAGGAATCAGTGGCAGTTCATCGTCGGGCTGCGACGACGAAGAGGAGGTAGTTACCGTCTCCGGATCTGGTTCTTACCGGCGAGATTGAAGAAATACAAGTGTAAGGATTGGGAGGGGAACGAGACTTCCGGCGAAGGGATGGATCCGTTGGCTGGAGTGCGCAATGAATGAGACGGTCGGTTGACCGCCGTTTGTGGCGTAACCTCTGAGCCGTGGCCCACAACGGGCGCACCGTGAGCTGCCTCGCGGAGGGATGACGGATGTCGCATTAAAGGAGGTAGGTGAGTGGGCCATGGGGGGCGCATATACAACTTCGAATACAGATGGTATACATTGGATGGTGCGAATCTTAGCGGGAGCTGATGGCTAAGATATAGAGCTCATCTGAGCTCGAGCTCAGAATAGCATTTTCGAACAGAGTGTCACTAGTATGCCTCTACTTGACTAGCTCGTTAATCAAAGATGATTATGTTTCCTAACCATTGACAAAGAGTTGTTATTTGATTAACGGGATCACATCATTAGTTGGATGATCTGATTGACATGACCCATTCCATTAGCTTAGCACCCGATCGTTTGGTATGTTGCTATTGCTTTCTTCATGACTTATACATGTTCCTATGACTATGAGATTATGCAACTCCCGTTTACCGGAGGAACACTTTGGGTACTACCAAACGTCACAACGTAACTGGGTGATTATAAAGGAGTACTACAGGTGTCTCCAATGGTACATGTTGGGTTGGTGTATTTCGAGATTAGGTTTTTGTCACTCCGATTGTCGGAGAGGTATCTCTGGGCCCTCTCGGTAATGCACATCACATAAGCCTTGCAAGCATTGCAACTAATGAGTTAGTTGCGGGATGATGTATTACGGAATAAGTAAAGAGACTTGCCGGTAACGAGATTGGACTAGGTATTGGATACCGACGATCGAATCTCAGGCAAGTAACATACCGATGACAAAGGGAACAACGTATGTTGTTATGCGGTCTGACCGATAAAGATCTTCGTAGAATATGTAGGAGCCAATATGGGCATCCAGGTCCTGCTATTGGTTATTGACCGGAGACGTGTCTCGGTCATGTCTACATTGTTCTCCAACCGTAGGGTCCGCACGCTTAAGGTTTCGATGACAGTTATATTATGAGTTTATGAGTTTTGATGTACCGAAGGAGTTCGGATTCCCGGATGAGATCGGGGACATGACGAGGAGTCTCGAAATGGTCGAGACGTAAAGATCGATATATTAGACGACTATATTCGGACATCGGAAAGGTTTCGAGTGATTCGGGTATTTTTTGGAGTACCGGGTAGTTACGGGAGAAGTAATGGGCCTTGATGGGCTTTAGTGGGAAGAGGAAAAAGGCTGCTGCGCCCCCCCTCCCCTCTAGTCCGAATTGGACTAGGGAAAAGGGGGCCGGCCACCTTTCCTACTCCTCCACTTCCTTCTCCCTTCCTCCCCTCTTGGTGGACTCCTACTAGGACTTGGAGTCCTAGTAGGACTCCACATCCTGGCCGCACCTAGCCTTGGCTGGCCTCCTCCTCCTCCATCCTTTATATACTGAGGCAAGGGGCACCCCATAGACACACAAGTTGATCCTCGTGATCGTTCCTTAACCGTGTGCGGTGCCCCCCTACACCATATTCCACCTCGGTCATAACATAGCGGTGCTTAGGCGAAGCCCTGCGACGGTAGAACATCAAGATCGTCACCACGCCGTCGTGCTGACGGAACTCCTCCCCGAAGCTTTGCTGGATCGGAGCCCGGTGATCGTCATCGAGCTGTACGTGTGCTAAGAACTCGGAGGTGCCGGAGGAACGGTGCTTGGATCGGTCGGATCGGGAAGACGTACGACTACTTCCTCTACGTTGTGTCAACGCTTCCGTTGTTGATCTACAAGGGTACGTAGATCATACTCTCCACTCTCGTTGCTATGCATCACCATGATCTTGCATGTGCGTAGGAAATTTTTGAAAATTACTGCGTTTCCCAACAGTGGCATCCGAGCCTAGGTTTTTATGGTTTGATGTTATTTGCACGAGTAGAACAAAAGTGAGTTGTGGGCGATATAAGTCATACTGCCTAACAGCATGTCATACTTTGGTTCGGCGGTATTGTTGGATGAAGCGGCCCGGACCGACATTACGCGTACGCTTACGCGAGACCGGTTCTCCCGACGTGCTTTGCACAATGGTGGCTAGCGGGTGCCAGTTTCTCCAACTTTAGTTGAACCGAGTGTGGCTACGCCCGGTCCTTGCGAAGGTTAAAACGGAGTCTATTTGACAAACTATCGTTGTGGTTTTGATGCGTAGGTAAGATTGGTTCTTGCTTAAGCCCGTAGCAGCCACGTAAATCATGCAACAACAAATTAGAGGACGTCTAACTTGTTTTTGCAGGGCATGTTGTGATGTGATATGGTCAAAACGTGATGAGATATAAGTTGTTGTATGAGATGATCATGTTTTGTTATCAGCAACTGGCAAAAGCCTTATGGTTGTCTCTATATTGCATAAGATGCAAGCGCCAAATAATTGCTTTACTTTATCGCTATGCGATAGCAATAGTTGCAAGAGCAATAGTTGGCGAAACGACCGTGTGACGACACATTGATATAGATCAAGATGATGGAGATCATGGTGTCATGCCGGTGACGATAGAGATCATGACAGTACTTTGGAGATGGAGATCAAAGGCGCAAGATGATGATGGCCATATCATGTCACATATTTTGATTGCATATGATGTTTATCTTTTATACATCTTATTTTGCTTAGTTTGACGGTAGCATTTTAAGATGATCTCTTACTAATTATCAAGAAGTGTTCTCCCTGAATATGCACCGTTGCCAAAGTTCGTCGTGCCTAGACACCACATGATGATCCGGTGTGATAAGCTCTACGTCCATCTACAACGGGTGCAAGCCAGTTTTGCACACGCGGAATACTCAGGTTAAACTTGACGAGCCTAGCATATGCAGATATGGCCTCGGAACACGGAGACCGAAAGGTCGAGCGTGAATCATATAGTAGATATGATCAACATAACGATGTTCACCATTGAAAATTACTCCATCTCACGTGATGATCGGTTATGGTTTAGTTGATTTGGATCATGTGATCACTTAGAGGATTAGAGGGATGTCTATCTAAGTGGGAGTTCTTAAGTAATCTGATTAATTGAACTTAAATTTATCATGAACTTAGTCCTGGTAGTATTTTGCAAATTATGTTGTAGATCAATAGCTTGCGTTGTTGCTTTCATATGTTTTTTTGATATGTTCCGAGAGAAAAATTGTGTTGAAAGATGTTAGTAGCAATGATGCGGATTGGATCCGTGATCTGAGGTTTATCCTCATTGCTGCACAGAAGAATTATGTCCTTGATGCACCGCTAGGTGACAGACCTATTGCAGGAGCAGATACAGACGTTATGAACGTTTGGCTAGCTCAAAATGATAACTACTTGATAGTTTAGTGCACCATGCTTAACGGCTTAGAATCGGGACTTCAAAGACGTTTTGAACGTCATGGACCATATGAGATGTTCCAGGAGTTGAAGTTAATATTTGAAGCAAAAACCCGAGTTGAGAGATATGTAGTCTCCAACAAGTTCTATAGCTAAAAGATGGAGGAGAATCGCTCAACTAGTGAGCATGTGCCCAGATTGTCTGAGTACAACAATCGCTTGAATCAAGTGGGGGTTAATCTTCCAGATAAGATAGTGATTGACAGAATTCTCTAGTCACCATCACCAAGTTAGTAGAACTTCGTGATGAACTATGATATGCAAGGGATAACGGAAACGATTCCCAAGCTCTTCGTAATGCAGAAATTGACGAAGGTAGAAATCGAGAAAAATATCAAGTGTTGATGGTAGACAAGACCACTAGTTTCAAGAAAAAAGGCAGAGGGAAGAAGGGGAACTTCAAGAAGAACAGCAAGCAAGTTGCTGCTCAAGTGAAGAAGCCCAAGTCTGGTCCTAAGCCTGAGACTAAGTGTTTCTACTGCAAAGGGACTGGTCACAGGAAGCGGAACTATCCCAAGTGATTGGCAGATAATAAGGATGGCAAAGTGAACATAAGTATATTTGATATACATGTTATTGATGTGTACTTTACTAGTGTTTATAGCAACCCCTCAGTATTTGATACTAGTTTAGTTGCTAAGATTAGTAACTCGAAACGGGAGTTGCAGAATAAACAGAGACTAGTTAAGGGTGAAGTGACGATGTGTGTTGGAAGTGGTTTCAAGATTGATATGATCATCATCGCACACTCCCCTATACTTTCGGGATTAGTGTTGAACCTAAATAAGTGTTATTTGGTTTTTGCGTTGAGCACGAATATGATTTGATCATGTTTATTGCAATACGGTTATTCATTAAAGTCAGAGAATAATTGTTGTTCTGTTTACATGAATAAAACCTTCGATGGTCATACACCCAATGAAACAAGTTCATTGGATCTCGATCATAGTGATACACATATTCATAATATTGAAACCAAAAGATGCGAAGTTAATAATGATAGTGCAACTTATTTGTAGCACTGCCGTTTAGGTCATATTGGTGTAAAGCGCATGAAGAAACTCCATGCTGATGGGATTTTGGAATCACTTGATTATGAATCACTTGATGCTTGCGAACCATGCCTCATGGGCAAGATGACTAAGACTCCGTTCTCCGGAGCGAGCAACTGACTTATTGGAAATAATACATACTGATGTATGCGGTCCGATGAGTGTTAAGGCTCACGGCAAGTATCGCTATTTTCTGAACTTCACAGATGATTTGAGCAGATATGGGTATATCTACTTGATGAAACATAAGTCGGAAACATTTGGAAAGTTCAAAGAATTTCAGAGTGAAGTGGAAAATCATCGTGACAAGAAAATAAAGTTTCTACGATCTGATCGCGGAGACAAATATTTGAGTTACGAGTTTGGTCTTCAATTAAAACAATGTGGAATAGTTTCACAAACTCATGCCACATAGAACACTACAGCATAATGGTGTGTCCGAACATCATGACCGTACTTTATTGGATATAGTGCAATCTATGATGTCTCTTACCGATCTACCACTATAGTTTTGGGGTTATGCATTAGAGACAGCTGCATTCACGTTAAATAGGGCACCATCTAAATCTGTTGAGACGACACCGTGTGAACTATGGTTTGGCAAGAAACCTAAGCTGTCGTTTCTTAAAGTTTGGGGTTGCGATGCTTATATGAAAAAGTTTCATCCTGATAAGCTCAAACTCAAATCAGAGAAGTGCGTCTTCATAGGATATCCAAAGGAAACTATTGGATACACCTTCTATCATAGATCCGAAGGCAAGACTTTTGTTGCTAAATTCGGAAACTTTCTGGAGAAGGAGTTTCTCTCGAAAGAAGTGAGTGGGAGGAAAGTAGAACTTGACGAGGTAACTGTACCTGCTCCCTTATTGGAAAGTAGTACATCACAGAAAATTGTTTGTGTGACACCTACACCAGTTAGTGAGGAAGCCAATGATGATGATCATGAAACTTCAGAACAAGATACTACTGAACCTCGTAGATCAACCAGAGTAAGATCCGCGCCAGAGTGGTAAGGTAATCCTTTTCTGGAAGTCATGCTACTAGATCATGATGAACCTACGAACTATGAGGAAGCGATGATGAGCCCAGATTCCGCGAAATGGTTTGAGGCCATGAAATCTGAGATATGATCCATGTATGAGAACAAAGTATGGACTTTGATGGATTTGCCTGATGATCGGCAAGCCATAGAAAATGAATGGATCTTCAAGAGGAAGACGGACGCTGATAGTAGTGTTACTATCTACAAAGCTAGAATTGTCGCAAAAGGTTTTCGACAAGTTCAAGGTGTTGACTACGATGAGAGTTTCTCACTCGTATCTATGCTTAAGTCTGTCCGAATCATGTTAGCAATTGCCGCGTTTTATGAAATCTGGCAAATAGATAAACAAAACTGCATTCCTTAATGGATTTACTAAAGAAGAGTTGTATACGATGCAACTAGAAGGTTTTGTCGATCCTAAACGTGTTAACTAAATATGCAAGCTCCAGCGATCCATCTGTGGACTAGTGCAAGCATCTCGGAGTTGGAATATACGCTTTGATGAGATGATCAAAACATATAGTTTTATAAAGACTTGCGGTGAAGCCTGTATTTACAAGAAAGTGAGTGGGAGCACTACAGCATTTCTGATAAGTATATGTGAATGACATATTGTTGATCGGAGATAATGTAGAATTATTCTGTAAAGCATAATGGAGTGTTTGAAAGGAGTTTTTCAAAGAAAGACTTCGGTGAAGCTGCTTACATATTTAGCTCCAAGATCTATAGAGATAGATCAAGACGCTTGATAAGTTTTTTCAATGAGTACATACCTTGACAAGATTTTGAAGTAGTTCAAAATGGAGCAGTCAAAGAAAGAGTTCTTGCCTGTATTACAGGGTGTGAAGTTGAGTAAGACTCAAAGCCCGACCACGGCAGAAGATAGAAAGAGAATGAAATTCATTCCCTATGCCTTGGCCATAGGTTCTATAAAGTATGTCATGTTGTATACCAGATCTATTGTATACCCTGCACTGATTTGGCAAGGGAGTACAATAGTGATCTAGGAGTAGATCACTGGACAGCGGTCAGAATTATCCTTAGTGAAATAATGATATGTTTCTCGATTATGGACGTGACAAAAAGGTTCATCGTAAAGGGTTACGTC
Source organism: Triticum dicoccoides (assembly GCF_002162155.2). Lineage (NCBI taxonomy): Eukaryota > Viridiplantae > Streptophyta > Magnoliopsida > Poales > Poaceae > Triticum > Triticum dicoccoides. Next base: position 13,507,158 of record NC_041380.1, read on the forward strand.
GATGCAAGTTTTTGATACTGATCCAGATGATTCTAAGTCTCAATCTAGATACATATTGAAAGTGGGAGCAATTAGCTAGATTAGAGCATTGTAGACATAGAACTTTGCAAAATACATACGGATCTGAATATGGCAGGCCCGTTGACTAAATTTCTCTCACAAGCAAAACAAGATCACTCTTTGGGTGTTAATCACATAGCGATGTGAACTAGATTATTGAATCTAGTAAACCCTTTAGGTGTTAGTCACATGGAGATGTGAACCAATCACATAAAGATGTGAACTATTGGTGTTAATCACATAGCGATGTGATCTAGATTATTGACTCTAGTGCAAGTGGGAGACTGAAGGAAATATGCCCTAGAGGCAATAATAAAGTTATTATTTATTTCCTTATATCATGATAAATGTTTATTATTCATGCTAGAATTGTATTAACCGGAAACATAATACATGTGTGAATACATAGACAAACAGAGTGTCACTAGTATGCCTCTACTTGACTAGCTCGTTAATCAAAGATGGTTATGTTTCCTAACCATTGACAAAGAGTTGTTATTTGATTAACGGGATCACATCATTAGTTGAATGATCTGATTGACATGACCCATTCCATTAGCTTAGCACCCGATCGTTTAGTATGTTGCTATTGCTTTCTTCATGACTTATACATGTTCCTACGACTATGAGATTATGCAACTCCCGTTTACCGGAGGAACACTTTGGGTACTACCAAACATCACAACGTAACTGGGTGATTATAAAGGAGTACTACAGGTGTCTCCAATGGTACATGTTGGGTTGGTGTATTTCGAGATTAGGTTTTTGTCACTCCGATTGTCGGAGAGGTATCTCTGGGCCCTCTCGGTAATGCACATCACATAAGCCCTGCAAGCATTGCAACTAATGAGTTAGTTGTGGGATGATGTATTACGGAACGAGTAAAGAGACTTGCCGGTAACGAGATTCAACTAGGTATTGGATACCGACGATCGAATCTCAGGCAAGTAACATACCGATGACAAAGGGAACAACGTATGTTGTTATGCGGTCTGACCGATAAAGATCTTCGTAGAATATGTAGGAGCCAATATGGGCATCCAGGTCCCGCTATTGGTTATTGACCGGAGACGTGTCTCGGTCATGTCTACATTGTTCTCGAACCGTAGGGTCCGCACGCTTAAGGTTTCGATGACAGTTATATTATGAGTTTTATGAGTTTTGATGTACCGAAGGAGTACGTAGTCCCGGATGAGATCGGGGACATGACGAGGAGTCTCGAAATGGTCGAGACGTAAAGATCGATATATTGGACGACTATATTCGGACATCGGAAAGGTTCCGAGTGATTCGGGTATTTTTTGAAGTACCGGGTAGTTACGGGAGAAGTAATGGGCCTTGATGGGCTTTAGTGGGAAGAGGAAAAAGGCTGCTGCGCCCCCCCTCCCCTCTAGTCCGAATTGGACAAGGGAAAATGGGGCCGGCCACCTTTCCTACTCCTCCACTTCCTTCTCCCTTCCTCCCCTCTTGGTGGACTCCTACTAGGACTTGGAGTCCTAGTAGGACTCCACATCCTGGCCGCACCTAGCCTTGGCCGGCCTCCTCCTCCATCCTTTATATACTGAGGCAAGGGGCACCCCATAGACACACAAGTTGATCCTCGTGATCGTTCCTTAGCCGTGTGCGGTGTCCCCCTCCACCATATTCCACCTCGGTCATATCATAGCGGTGCTTAGGCGAAGCCCTGCGACGGTAGAACATCAAGATCGTCACCACGCCGTCGTGCTGACGGAACTCCTCCCCGAAGCTTTGCTGGATCGGAGCCCGGGGATCGTCATCGAGCTGTACGTGTGCTAAGAACTCAGAGGTGCCGGAGTAACGGTGCTTGGATCGGTCGGATCGGGAAGATGTACGACTACTTCCTCTATGTTGTGTCAACGCTTCCGTTTATTGATCTACAAGGGTACGTAGATCATACTCTCCACTCTCGTTGCTATGCATCACCATGATCTTGCGTGTGGGTAGGAAATTTTTGAAATTACTACGTTCCCAAACATAGAGGTATACTACGGGTATCTCCGAAAGTGTCTGTTGGGTTGGCACGAATCGAGACTGGGATTTGTCACTCCGTGTGACGGAGAGGTATCTCTGGGCCCACTCGGTAGGACATCATCATAATATGCACAATGTGATCAAGGAGTTGATCACGGGATGATGTGTTATGAAACGAGTAAAGAGACTTGCCGGTAACGAGATTGAACAAGGTATCGGGATACCGACGATCGAATCTCGGGCAAGTATCGTACCGCTAGACAAAGGGAATTGTATACGGGATTGATTAAGTCCTTGACATCGTGGTTCATCCGATGAGATCATCGTGGAACATTTGGGAGCCAACATGGGTATCCAGATCCCGCTGTTGGTTATTGACCGGAGAACGTCTCGGTCATGTCTGCATGTCTCCCGAACCCGTAGGGTCTACACACTTAAGGTTCGATGACGCTAGGGTTATAAAGGAAGTTTGTATGTGGTTACCGAATGTTGTTCGGAGTCCCGGATGAGATCCCGGACGTCACGAGGAGTTCCGGAATGGTCCGGGTAAAGATTTATATATGGGAAGTCCTGTTTTGGTCACCGGAAAGGTTTCGGGGTTTATCGATAATGTAGCGGGACAACCGGAGGGGTCCGAGGGTCCACCGGGGGGGGCATGGGCCCCAGAGGCATACATGGGCCAAGTGTGAGAAGGAACCAGCCCCTAGGTGGGCTGGGGCGCCTCCCACTAAGGCCCATGCGCCTAGAAGGGGAGAGGGGGCAAACCCTAAAGTCAGATGGGCCCTAAGGCCCATACTCTCTGCGCCTCCCTCTCCTTCCCCCTTGTGGCCGCCACCCATAGATGGGTTTGGGGCTGCCGCCCCTCTAGGGGTGGGAACCCTAGAGGGGGCGCACCCTCCTCCCCTTCCCCTATATATATGAGGCCTAGGGGCTGCCCAATACACGGGATCTGATCTCTGCCTGTTGGTGCAGCCCTCCCTCTCTTTCTCCTCATATCTCGCGGTGCTTCGCGAAGCCCTGCAGGATTGCCACACTCCTCCACCACCACCACGTCGTTGTGCTGCTGCTGGATGGAGTCTTCCTCAACCTCTCCCTCTCTTCTTGCTGGATCAAGGCATGGGAGACGTCACTGGGTTGTACATGTGTTGAACGCGGCGGTGCCGTCCGTTCGGCACTAGGATCATCGGTGATCTGGATCACGACGAGTACGACTCCATCAACCCCGTTCTCTTGAACGCTTCCGCTTAGCGATCTACAAGGGTACGTAGATGCACTCTCCTTCCCCTTGTTGCTAGTCTCTCCATAGATAGATCTTGGTGACACGTAGGAAAATTTTGAATTTCTGCTACGTTCCCCAACAGTGGTATCAGAGCTAGGTCTATTGCGTAGATTCTATGCACGAGTAGAACACAAAGTAGTTGTGGGCGTTGATTTTGTTCAATATGCTTACCGTTACTAGTCCAATCTTGATTCGGCGGTATTGTGGGATGAAGCGGCCCGGACCAACCTTACACGTACGCTTACGTGAGACCGGTTCCACCGACTAACATGCACTAGTTGGCAACCGTCTCTCCCACTTTAGTCGGATCAGATTCGATGAAAAGGGTCCTTACGAAGGGTAAATAGGAATTGGCATATCACGTTGTGGTCTTTGCGTAGGTAAGAAACGTTCTTGCTAGAAACCCATAGCAGCCACGTAAAACATGCAAACAACAATTAGAGGACGTCTAACTTGTTTTTGCAGGGTATGCTATGTGATGTGATATGGCCAAAGGATGTGATGAATGATATATGTGATGTATGAGATTGATCATGTTCTTGTAATAGGAATCACGACTTGCATGTCGATGAGTATGACAACCGTCAGGAGCCATAGGAGTTGTCTTAATTATTTATGACCTGCGTGTCAACATAAACGTCATGTAATTACTTTACTTTATTGCTAACCGTTAGCTGTAGTAGTATAAGTAATAGATGATGTGACAACTTCAACAAGACACGATGATGGAGATCATGGTGTCATGCCGGTGACGATGATGATCATGGAGCCCCGAAGATGGAGATCAAAAGGAGCAATATGATATTGGCCATATCATGTCACTATTTGATTGCATGTGATGTTTATCATGTTTATACATCTTGTTTACATAGAACGACGGTAGTAAATAAGATGATCCCTCATAATAATTTGAAGAAAGTGTTTCCCCTAACTGTGCACCGTTGCGACAGTTCGTTGTTTCAAAGAACCACGTGATGATCGGGTGTTTGATTCAGACGTTCACATACAACGGGTGTAAGACAGATTTACACACGCGAAACATTTAGGTTGACTTGACGAGCCTAGCATGTACATACATGGCCTCGGAACACAAGAGACCGAAAGGTCGAGCATGAGTCGTATGGTAGATACGATCAACATGAAGATGTTCACTGATGATGACTAGTCCGTCTCACGTGATGATCGGACACGGCCTAGTTGACTCGGATCATGTAATCACTTAGATGACTAGAGGGATGTCTATCTGAGTGGGAGTTCATAAGATGAACTTAATTATCCTGAACATAGTCAAAAGGATTTTGCAAATTATGTCGTAGCTTGCGCTTTAGTTCTACTGTTTAGATATGTTCCTAGAGAAAAATTAGTAGAAAGTTGATAGTAGCAATTGTGCAGACTAGGTCCATAAACTGAGGATTGTCCTCATTGCTTCATAGAAGGCTTATGTCCTTAATGCACCCCTCAGTGTGCTGAACCTCGAACGTTGTCTGTGGATGTTGCGAACATCTGACATACACATTTTGATAACTACGTGATAGTTCAGTTAAAAGGTTTAGAATTGAGGCACCGAAGACGTTTTGAAACGTCACGAAACATATGAGATGTTTCGAGGGCTGAAATTGGAATTTCAGGCTCGTGCCCACGTGAAGAGGTATAAGACCTCCGACGATTTTCTCAGCCTGCAAACTGAGGAGAAAAGCTCAATTGTTGAGCTAGTGCTCAGATTGTATGAGTACAACAATCATTTGAATCAAGTGGGAGTTGACCTTCCAGATAAGATAGTGATGTTTCTCCGAAGTCATTACCACCAAGCTGCTAGAGCTTCGTGATGAACTATAATATATCAGGGACATATATGGTGATCCTTGAGGTATTCGCGATGTTTGACACCACAAAAGTAGAAATCAAGAAGGAGCATCAATTGTTGATGGTTGGTGAAACCACTAGTTTCAAGAAGGGCAAGGGCAAGAAGGGATACTTCATGAAACGGCAATTCAGCTGCTGCTCTAGTGAAGAAACCCAAGGTTGAACCCAAACCCGAGACTAAGTGCTTCTGTAATAAGGGGAACAACCACTTGAGCAGAATTACCCTAGATACTTGGTAGATAAGAAGGCTGGCAAGGTCGACAGAAGTATATTGGATATACATTATGTTGATGTGTACTTTACTAGTACTCCTAGTAGCACCAGGGTATTAGATACCGGTTCGGTTGCTAAGTGTTAGTAACTCGAAATAAAAGCTACGGAATAAACGGAGACTAGCTAAAGGTGAGCTGACGATATGTGTTGAAAGTGTTTCCAATGTTGATATGATCAAGCATCGCACGCTCCCTCTACCATCGAGATTGGTGTTAAACCTAAATAATTGTTATTTGGTGTTTGCGTTGAGCATAGACATGATTGGATTACGTCTATCGCAATATGGTTATTCATTTAAGGAGAATAATGGTTACTCTGTTTATTTGAATAATACCTTCGATGGTCTTACACCTAAAATGAATGGTTTATTGAATCCCGATCGTAGTGATACACATTTTCATGCCAAAGGTATAAGATAGTAATGATAGTACCACACAAATGTGGCACTGCCACATAAGTCATATCGGTATAAAACACATGAAGAAGCTCCATGTTGATGGATCTTTGGGCTCACTCGTTTTTGAAAAGTTTGAGACATGCGAACCATGTCTATTGGTATATATGCATGAAGAAACTCCATGCAAATGGACCATTTGGACTCACTTGATTTTGAATCACTTGAGACATGCAAATCATACCACATGGGCAAGATGACTGAAAGCCTCGTTTTCAGTAAAATGGAACTAGAAAGCAACTTGTTGGAAGTAATACATTTTGATGTGTGCAGTCCAATGAGTGCTGAGGCGTGTAGTGGATATCGTTATGTTCTTACTTCACAGATGATTTGAGTAGATGTTGAGTATATTTACTTGATGAATCACGAGTCTGAATTATTGAAAGGTTCAAGTAATTTCAGGGTGAAGTTGAAAGATCGTCGTGACAAGAGGATAAAATATCTATGATATGATCATTGAGATGAATATCTGAATTACGAGTTTGGCACAGAATTAAGACATTGTGGAAATTGTTTCACAACTGATACAGCCTGGAACACCATAGTGTGATGGTGTGTCCGAACATCATAACTGCACCCTATTGGATATGATGCATACCATGATGTCTCTTATCAAATTACCACGATAGTTTATGGGTTAGGCATTAAAGACAACCACATTCACTTTAAATAGGGCACCACGTAATTCCGATGATATGACACCGTATGAACTATGGTTTAGAGAAACCTAAGCTGTCATTTCTTAAAAGTTTGGGGCTGTGACGCTTATGTGAAAAAAGTTTCAGGACGATAAGCTCGAACCCAAAGCGGATAAATACATCTTCATAGGACACCCAAAACAGTTGGGTATACCTCCTGTCTCAGATACGAAAGCAATAAGGGATTGTTTCTAGAATCGGGTCCTTTCTCGAGGAAAAGTTTCTCTCGAAAGAATTGAGTGGGAGGATGGTGGAGACTTGATGAGGTTATTAAACCGTCTCTTAAACTAGTGTGTAGCAGGGCACACAAAGTTGTTCCTGTGGCACCTACATCAATTGAAGTGGAAGCTTATGATAGTGATCATGAAACTTCAGATCAAATCACTACCAAACCTCGTGGGATGACAAGGATGCGTGCTACTTCAGAGTGGTACGTAATCCTGTCTTGGAAGTTATGTTGCTAGACAACAATAAACCTACGAGCTATGGAGAAGCGGTGGTGGGCCTGGATTCCGATAAATGGCTCGAGGCCATATAATCCGAGAGAGGATCCATATATGAAAACCAAGTGTACACTTTGGAAGAACTACTTGATGGTCGTAAGGCTGTTAGGTACATATGGATTTTAAAAGGAAGACGGACAATGATGGTAAATGTCACCATTAAGAAAGCTCGACTTGTCGTTAAGATGTTTTTTGACAAGTTCAAGGAGTTGACTATGATGAGACTTTCTCACTCGTAGCGATGCTAAGAGTCTGTTGGTATTATATTAGCAATTACTGCATTATTTATGAAATCTTGCAGATAGGATGTCAAAACATTGTTTCCTTGACGTTTTTTTGAGGAAAGGTTGTATGTGATACAACCGGAAGGTTTCGTCAATCCTAAAATATGCTAATAAGTATGCAAAGCTCCAGCAATCCTTCTAAGGACTGGAGTAAGCATCTCGGAGTTGGAATGTATGCTTTGATGAGATGATCAAAGATTTTGGGTGTATACAAAGTTTATGAGAAACTTGTATTTCCAAAGAAGTGAGTGGGAGCACTATAGAATTTCTGATGAATATATGTTGTTGACATATTGTTGATCAGAAATGACGTAGAATTTCTAGACAACATATAGGGTTATTTGGAAAGTGTTTTTTCAATGGAAAGCCTGGATTAAGCTATTTGAACATGGAGCATCAAGATCTATAAGGATAGATCAAAACGCTTAATGGTACTTTCAAATGAGTACATTCCTTGACATGATCTTGAAGGTGTTCAAGATGGATCGGTCAAAGAAGGAGTTCTTGCCTGAGTTGTAAGGTGTGAAGTTAAGACTTAAAGCTCAACCACGGCAGAATAGAGAGAAAGGACGAAGGTCGTCCCCTATGCTTAAGACATAGGCTCTATAGTATGCTATGCTGTGTACCGCACCTGAAGTGTGCCTTGCCATGAGTCAGTCAAGGGGTACAAGAGTGATCCAAGAATGGATCATAGGACAACGGTCAAAGTTATCCTTAGTAACTAGTGGACTAAGAAATTTTCCCGATTATGGAGGTGGTAAAAGAGTTCGTCGTAAAGGGTTACGCCGATGCAAACTTTGACACTAATCCAGATTATTCTGAGTAGTAAACTGGATTCGTATAGTAGAACAGTTATTTGGAATAGCTCCAAATAGAGCGTGGTAGCTGCATCTAGGAGATGACATAGAGATTTGTAAAGCACACACAGATCTGAAAGGTTCAGACCCGTTGACTATAACCTCTCTCACAAGCATAATATGATCAAACCCAGAACTCATCGAGTGTTAATCACATGGTAAATGTGAACTAGATTATTGACTCTAGTAAACTCTTTGGGTGTTAGTCACATGGGGATGTGACCTTGAGTGTTAATCACATATCGATGTGAACTGGATTATTGACTCTAGTGCAAGTGGGAGACTGTTGGAAATATGCCCTAGAGGCAATAATAAATTGATTATTATTATATTTCCTTGTTCAAGATAATCGTTTATTATCCATGCTAGAATTGTATTGATAGGAAACTCAGATACATGTGTGGATACATAGACAACACCATGTCCCTAGTAAGCCTCTAGTTGACTAGCTCGTTGATCAAAAGATGGTCACGGTTTCCTGACCATGGACATTGGATGTCGTTGATAACGGGATCACATCATTAGGAGAATGATGTGATGGACAAGACCCAATCCTAAGCATAGCACTAGATCGTGTAGTTCGTATGCTAAAGCTTTTCTAATGTCAAGTATCTTTTCCTTAGACCATGAGATTGTGCAACTCCCGGATACCGTAGGAATGCTTTGGGTGTACCAAACGTCACAACGTAACTGGGTGGCTATAAAGGTACACTACGGGTATCTCCGAAAGTGTCTGTTGGGTTGGCACGAATCGAGACTGGGATTTGTCACTCCGAGTGACGGAGAGGTATCTCTGGGCCCACTCGGTAGGACATCATCATAATGTGCACAATGTGATCAAGGAGTTGATCACGGGATGATGTGTTATGAAACGAGTAAAGAGACTTGCCGGTAACGAGATTGAACAAGGTATCGGGATACCGACGATCGAATCTCGGGCAAGTATCGTACCGCTAGACAAAGGGAATTGTATACGGGATTGATTAAGTCCTTGACATCGTGGTTCATCCGATGAGATCATCGTGGAACATGTGGGAGCCAACATGGGTATCCAGATCCCGCTGTTGGTTATTGACCGTAGAACGTCTCGGTCATGTCTGCATGTCTCCCGAACCCGTAGGGTCTACACACTTAAGGTTCGATGACGCTAGGGTTATAAAGGAAGTTTGTATGTGGTTACCGAATGTTGTTCGGAGTCCCGGATGAGATCCCGGACGTCACGAGGAGTTCCGGAATGGTCCGGAGGTAAAGATTTGTATATGGGAAGTCCTGTTTTGGTCACCGGAAAGGTTTCAGGGTTTATCAGTAATGTACCGGGACCACCGGAGGGGTCCAGGGGTCCACCGGGGGGGGGGGCATGGGCCCCAAAGGCATACATGGGCCAAGTGTGAGAAGGCACCAGCCCTTAGGTGGGCTGGGGCGCCTCCCACTAAGGCCCATGCGCCTAGAAGGGGAGAGGGGGCAAACCCTAAAGTCAGATGGGCCCTAAGGCCCATACTCCCTGCGCCTCCCTCTCCTTCCCCCTTGTGGCCGCCACCCATAGATGGGTTTGGGGCTGCCGCCCCTCTAGGGGTGGGAACCCTAGAGGGGGCGCACCCTCCTCCCCTTCCCCTATATATATGAGGCCTAGGGGCTGCCCAATACACGCGATCTGATCTCTGCCTGTTGGTGCATTCCTCCCTCTCTTTCTCCTCATATCTCGCGGTGCTTGGCGAAGCCCTGCAGGATTGCCACACTCCTCCACCACCACCACGCCGTTGTGCTGCTGCTGGATGGAGTCTTCCTCAACCTCTCCCTCTCTCCTTGCTGGATCAAGGCGTGGGAGATGTCACCGGGCTGTACGTGTGTTGAACGCGGAGGTGCCGTCCGTTCGGCACTAGGATCATCGGTGATCTGGATCACGACGAGTACGACTCCATCAACTCCGTTCTCTTGAACGCTTCCGCTTAGCGATCTACAAGGGTACGTAGATGCACTCTCCTTCCCCTCGTTGCTAGTCTCTCCATAGATAGATCTTGGTGACACGTAGGAAAATTTTGAATTTCTGCTACGTTCCCCAACATGAATTGCCTTGGTCGAGTTTACAAATTATGAACATAGTGATGAACGTGTGTACCAGTCTTTCTGGATTGGCAGCCCTTGTCTTCTTGTCCCATGTGGCCACGTTGAAGTCTGGCCAGTTTGTTGGGTTTGGAAGTTGTTTAATTCTTTCTTCCGCCTGCTGGAACCACGCCGTTATCGCTTCCAACTGAAGAGTGTTTGTTGGTAGTCAGTAATGCATATAAGCTACAAGTTGCAGTAGTACTAGGAGCACAAAAGGATATTCTCACCGCATGATCTAGTTCATCCGTTGGACCAACACCAGGGGCTGAATTGAGAATCTAAACTTCTCTTTTAGGCGCATCTAGGGCTGCCAGATACCAGTGTAGTCCAGGGTTCAAGGGTAAACAAATCTGCATAAACATATATGTTAGAGCAAGGACCAAACAATTCGTAAATAAAATTCAGCAGGTAGTTGTTGTGTTGTACCATGTCATGATCAAGATACGCAATGATCCTTGCAATCGAACGAGACTTGTCAATTTTTGAACTCCTCGCTATAGTGTGATTTTCTATATCTGCAACGAGCTTTTGCACATTAATTGTGCTCTCAACAAAGATTTTTTTGCCATCTCTTATGTCAAACTCCCCCTCTGGTGGGCGATTGATATATATGCCAGCATCAATGGCCTAGTATTGCAAGTGAGCACTGATTAGTGCATATTCCAGTGCAGATGTAATAAGTGAAGCATGAAATACTTACCAAGCAATCCACATATCTGGCATTGTTGTCCGACAACTTATTGGTTGTTAGGGAATGCAGGGATGATTTGTTTAGTGTTATATCACCAATTTGGGGCAAAGGCATTGTATCGTCTTGTTTGTTTACCCATTGTAGTGTTTCTTTCAGACCTCAATTAGTAGGTGGATTTATCTATGTTATAAAGAAAGCACAATGGTATACAACAACATGACAGGAAACGATGTGTGCGACATACCATGAAGTTGCCTCTTTTCATGGTCATAGTATGAATACTCGTCTTCTTTATTGGTCTTTGATTTCCTGTTTGACCGAAGCACTGCCCCGTTGGCATTACTGTTTGTGTCATCCTCATCACCTATATTTGTGCCTGAAAGCCCTTGCTGCCGCTTGGCATGTGTCTCGCTGTCATGTTCACGAGATTCTCTTTGCTCTTCATCATGTTCAGATTCTCCTTCCTCTTCATCATGTTCAGATTCTCCTTCCTCTTGTCTTTTGTGTTGTCCCTTGTGCCATGTGCACTTGTCACCCTTCTTACAAAAAGGTTTGTACATAAAGGAGAATGAGAGTTTAACAGGCAGTAAGACACACAAATAGATAAGTAAACTATCTTTTAAATTACCTCAATTTCTTCATCTGATATGTCGGGGAGAACAAACTTATTAGCCTGCATGGGAAATAAGTGGTGCTAGCTATCACCCATCATTTTGCAACATAAAATTGTGCATTAGTGAATAAGACTTTACCTCCAAACACTTGACAACGCGAAGCAGGGTTCTGTTGGTCAGGCTTGCGTTGTGTTCAATGTCAGCCAGACCATCAACAAGTGACTTGAAGTACTTGTATTCATCTGTGTACTCTTTCTCCATGACTTTATTCTCTATTACTTGCACAGTTCTATGAACTTGTTGCAACGTTCGACCCTGCATATAGAAGGATGAATATAGTTAGAATACGTTTTGTAGTATGAAATGCAGTAAATATGGTTCTTATTGCGCGTACTTCATTGCTAGCATACACTGGTCTGTGTAGAACATACTCCACGTCACTCATGAGGTGCTCAATAATCTATTTTGAATAATATTAGATGAATAGTTAGTACATGATAGTAGAGAAAGTAAAACTCGATTATGTGGCACGATCATGTACACAATCCTTTACTTACAACTCCCTCGGCGAAGCTGGCATGTTCCCTCTTTGCCACCTTCTGCTTGTCCCACGATTGTATCAAAGGTTTTTCTCGAGGAGAGTAATCTATATCTATATTGTGCTTAACTTTGTTCACATAAAATTTCTCCCAGTACCACACCTGCATTGCAACATAGTCAAAATAAATAAGACGCAAAACCATAGCTCAAGTACATTGTCACGCGGAAATAAATAGTCATTACGTATTACCTGTAAGAGAGTGAGGTTTCCAGCAAGATTTGTTTGCTTATTGTTCTTATACTACTTCAAGCTCTCAATGAGGTGATCAAGTGTCAGGGTTGCCCAATTTATCTTATTTACATCACCATCGTCCAACATCAGGTTCAAATATTCTGAACTAACTTGTGACTTTGTACTTGGACATAGCAGTCGGCAAATTGCACACAAAGCAATTCTCCTCAAGAAGTGTTCGTCCATAGATCCTTCGCTTTCTCTTATTTGTTGCACCATTCCCTTGTAGGTGATTGCTTGCTCTTTTGGGTCTACGTATAATCTGAACAGTTGGGCTTGTTTATGTTTCTTTCGGACTCAAGCTTCTTGTCTGCATACCTAAGTTTAATATCACGGACCCCCCCTGCCGAAGGCAGATCCATGATATTAACTACATCTTCCAGATGTATCTTTAACCGTTTCTTGTTCACAATGAATGCCTGAACTTCTGGATCGAAAGTATCAGCTAGTTTTTTTACTGTTTGGCGATGAATTTGAATATCACGTAGATGTAGTAACCCCTGCAGACTAGATTATGCAACCTTTTTCCTCTGATTATCATCACAAACAATCCAAAAGAAGGTCATAAATAGCACCTTGACAGCAGGACACTGTTTCCTGTACGTAAATATCATACTAATTAGATAAATTGATGAAAGATCATGAGAGGCTTTGTACTGTCAAGTTATTATTATGTGTGTTGTTCCAATTTTTTTGAAAAAATTGCATACCTTCTTCTCTCTAGTTGTTGTCGCTTTGTTTACAGAAGCTTTATTTACAGAAGCCATGGCGGGTGATGCATCCTAACATTAGAAGATGACAAAAATTAGAAATTCCGTATCGTTCTACATTTTATTTTTCGGCATATATTAGTACATACCTGTGCTTTCTGCAGCTTGGGTGTGGTAGGAGTCTGTGAACCGGTAATCCCACTTTTTTTATTGGAAGAATTTGTGGCAGGTGATGCTTGCTGATAAAAGGCACAACAACATAGGTACATGTCATTCATATGGGAAAAATTAAAAAAAAAGAGTCAAATCTATGTTTGTACTCCACCCTAACAAAGTTTTGTTTGATGATGATTATTGGAGGCAAAAAGAAGCCAGATTTTTCTCTATACATAATACATCTACCAAACTTGGGGCCTAGGCCAAACTAACAAACACTAGGAAATAATCTAACTTGAGAAATATATCTAAGAGATTGAAACTTGGTAACAGATAACTAGGGATACTCATCTCTTTAAGCTAGCATAAATTAAGTAGAGTTTTGTAAACAATTATCTGAAACAAAAAAAAGAATCTAGGTCCGTAATGTACCCTTGTGCTACTCCCTATGCAATACGGAGATGCACACGTCCTATGGAAAAGTTTGTGTGATGATGTTTGCATAACCTGAACTTTGCTTCTTCCATCAGGATATGGCGAAGCTGGCGATGCTTTAGGTTGTGCCGATGCCATCAAAGCTTTTCTTGACGCAGGGAAATAGCATGGTTCTTCTGCCATCAAAGCGATGTAACACGACGGCGATGGCGGCGGCGGATGAATACCAGCGGAACGGTTTGCTACGGGCGTGTGTATATATAGATGTTTTTTAAGAACGCAATCTGCAACAATATATATCTTCTTGTTGTTACGAATGGTAAAAGAAAACTAATCTACTTCATATATATCTTCTTGTTGTTACGAATGGTAAAAGAAAACTAATCTACTTCTAAAGGAAACTCGCTATAAATCTATAAAAATGGACACCTTTTATTGTGACAAATTTTGGATGTATTCTTTTCTTTAGTACAACTTTGGATGTATTCAGCATGGCACCACAATACAAGGAACACAGAATAAATAAAAATGGGATCCATCAACCTGACCTAAATTTTTTCACACATCCATCAACCTGACCTAAATTTTTTCCAGACACTGGAGTCATCATGGCAAGCAGGCATGCCAAGTTTCGGTGATATCTGACATTCTATGCATTTTCTAGGATTTTCCCGATGAAAAATCCCTAAAGTACTGGCCGGTCGTGACGCAATGTGCGTTTGGTGTCCGAATTCGTTTATATTTTGCAGCGGGCCTACGACGTGCATGCCCACCCGCTGCCAAAATTACGTTTCATTTCGTGCATGCCAGCAAGTACACCATGTTCAACCGGACCATTCGGGTAGACCGATAAAGGCAATTCTAGAAGCACTTTTGCCCACATCCATCAACCTGGCCCAAATTTTTTCCAG